>NW_019385658.1:42539-55572 GCF_000671375.1 Centruroides sculpturatus | reverse complement strand
GTGGGTAGCCTACGTTACACCGGAATCAAAGCAACAATCCATGGAATGGCGACATTCATCATCTCCAAGGAAAGTCAAGTTCAAGCAAACAATTTCTGCTCAGAAAATCATGTGCACGGTGTTTTGGGACAGATACAGAGTGTTGCTTGTTGATTTTTTGCCTCATGGTGAAACGATCAATTCAGCTGCATACTGTAAGACTTTAAAAAAACTGCGCCGTGCAATACAAAACAAAAGGCGGGGCTTACTGAGCAAGGGTGTCGTTTTGCTCCACGATAATGCTCGTCCACATACGGCAAATCAAACTCAAGATTTAATCATATTATTTGGCTGGGAACAATTAGACCACCCTCCATACAGTCCCGACCTAGCGCCGAGTGACTATCATCTGTTTCTGCATTTGAAGAAGCATTTGGCAGGGCAGCGCCATAACAATCACGACGAAGTCAAAACGTTTGTTCTGCAGTGGTTGTCTCATCAGGTGGCAACATTCTTTGAGGATGGAATACAAAAGCTGGTTCCACGATACGATAAGTGTCTCAATATTAATGGAAATTATGTAGAAAAGTAGTGTAAAATAGGGGCTTTCACATAAATAAAAATTTTGTTAAAAATGTTTGCTTTTTTTTATATTTCAAAACGGTACTTACTTTAAAAACCCGCCCCGTATAAATATACATGGAAGTAATAAATGATATATCTTTATGGCCAACAATATTAACAGATGCTATTATTGATCATATTCTTAAAACAAATCAAAAAGTATAGAAAAGAAATTTCTTAATAAACGAAAAAAAAGTTAAGATAATGGCAGTTGCATAGCGTAGTGAGAGCGGCAGGGACAGCCAGCCCCTGGCGGCACTTTTTAAGGAGCAGCAAAATTACGTTTTAGAGGACGGCAAAATGTCACAATAAATAATAATAATATCTTGTAAAAACTTGAACCATTTCATTACATATTTTCGTCGCACCTATGATTCAGAACGATTGAAATGAACGTGGAATAGTGTTACCATCCGGACAGTCTGGGATATTCTGCACAACCTGTCAACGTTGTTTTTTTTGCCTGTATGGATCATTCGTATTCATATACACCTCCAATATCCAGTACAGCTAAATCATCTAGCTTACTTACGTTACTCCTACCCAAGTCTCCCTAGTTGCTAACTGTAACTGATTTAGAACCGACATGCACTGCACGTTATTCTTCGCATTGCAAAATGACATACGCATGCGTCAGGAACTTCTGTTCGAACAAACCTCACCTGCCGTCCGGGTCAGCGATTTTAAAACGGTGGCAACACTAGCACGGAATTTTTCATTACCTATTCTGTGATGAAACTGAATTCTAGTCTTTTAAATTGAGATACCTAAATAAGGGGACGGCAAAATTTTCCTTTGCCCCGGGCGGCTGACACCCACGCTACGCCACTCGATAATGGAAATAGATAAAACGTCAGATGAAGGAAGTAACTTGACACCTAAAAAATTATTTAAAATACAAATTTACAGTGTTCTTGACGCTCTATTGTGTCAAATAGATTGGTATTATGAAAAAATGAAAACTATCTGTGACGATTTTTGCTTTCTCTGTGACTTGTCTTTACAATACACGGTTGTTGCTGATTTTTAAAAAATCGACTGCGGATCTCGCTATTATATAAATATAGCAAAGATTTAAAAAAGTACGAATTTACAAGTGAAATTGAAAGTTTTAATTTTGAAGTAACGACTCTTATACAGAATACGGAAACTGCATCTCCGCTTAATATTTTACAGGCTCTTCATGATTTTGGTTTAATTGAGTTTTACCCAAATATCAATATCGCTCTCCGAATATTTCTAACTCTTCCCGTTTCTATTGCTTCCTGCAAGAGAAGTTTTAGCAAGTTAAACTTAATAAAAATTATTTAAGATCAACTATCAGACAAGAACGATTATCCAATATTCTATCTTTATTGTATCTATTGTACGATATTGTATCTATTATTTCAATAGAATACAATATCGTTAAAAATGTTAATTATGATGGTGCAGAGCAGTAACTAGGGTATGGCCAATGTGGCCCCCGCCATAGGCGTCAATTTACCGGAGTGAAGGGCAGTCAAGCACTTCCTACTGCTGTAGACATTTCAGTTCAAATTTTCAGCTATAGGTTCCTTATATCAAAACGTTCAAAATTTCATCCTCTACAATCCCCCTAATTTTTAAAACGTCGTTCTGATATATCCTGTATAGTTTTTTTTAACTCTTTTCGCCCTGTGGGCACTAAGAGGGCCTCTTTTTGCAAACCCATTATGGGTTCGGCCAGGTCCACAATGGGGCTGCCGGGTGGGGAGGGACAAAGTCCGGCATATCCAAACAGACCACACCCCAAAAAATTCCTGGGAATTTTTTCGACCCGTTGGGATTCGAACCCTGGTGCCCCAGAGCGGCAGGCTGCCACCTTGACCGCTCGGTCATCTGGCCACACGATCTGTATAGTATTTAAACGTCACTAGAAATTTTTTTTACAATAGCATTTTTTTAAATAAAATTATTTTTTTAAAAAGGCGCCATTTTTATTCTTGGCCATAGGCGTCCAAAATCCTAGTTACGGCTCTGTGATGGTGTAATTAATGAATTTGCTAAAATGAAAGCCAGAAAAATTCAATTAAAATAAATCTTATTAAAAATCTATTGTAATGTATTTGTTTTATTATTTTTCCAAAACCAAATAAATTAAGGGGCCTAAATGCAAATTCTTGCACAGGGCACAGGAATGGCTAGTTATGGCTCTGATCGAGTTACTCAGGCAAGAAGGAAAAATTGTTTCGGTATCAATTGGTAATGTTAGGATTATTTGGTGTTTCTTATCTGGTATTTTTCATTTCTATCGCTTTAATGTCCCCATTTGTTTTCTTTCCGGTAGTAGAAAAGGATTCCAGTTCTTTTCGAGCACTTTTTTGCACTCTTTCCTTTACTGTACAGTACTTAGTTCTTGCACAACGGCATTTTATCTATGGATGATACCGGCAAGGTTATTACTAGTGCTTATGACACTGGAGCGATTTAAAGAGTTAGCCAAACAATTACAATTAACCAGAAATAGATGCGCAAAGTACGATGTGGACGAAATCATCTCGAAGCACGCAGAGATTTATGATCTTATAAATCAGATGAATAATAAATGGAAGGAGCTCTATTTAGTTATATTTGGCATAGCAGTTTATACCTTAGCCTTTCTTATCTACAATGCTATTTTCGGCGAATTGGATATAATGTTTCGGCTATTGTTATGTCTCTCCACTATTTTTTGCGTTTTTCTGAGATTGTTGTTCTCTTTTGCCGTTTCCCGTATTTCGGCATTCGTAAGTTCTGTTGGGCAGAATAAGAATTTTTATGAATTTTATATTTTCAATGATTTTTTTTAATTTTATATACTTAGGCTTATGATTCTTTTCAAAAAATAAGGATTTTCGCTTCCGCTCGTTTGGCAGTAGAAGACAAAATAAAAGTAAGTTTTATTTGTAATTATTGAAAATACNTTATCTGGTAATTTTCATTTCTATCGCTTTGATGTCCTCGTTTGTTTTCTTTCCGGTAATAGAGAAGGATTCCAGTTCTTTTCGAGCACTTTTTTGCTCTCTTTCGTTTACTATAGTTAGTTCTTACACAACGGCATTTTATCTATGGATAATATCGGCAGGGTTATTATTAGCGCTTATGATACTGGAGCGATTTAAAGAGTTATCCAAACAATTACAATTAACCAGAAATAGATGCGCAAAGTACGATGTGGACGAAATCATCTGGAAGCACGCAGAGATTTATGATCTTATAAATCAGATGAATAATAAATGGAAGGAGCTCTATTTCGTTATATTCGGCACAACAGTTTATATTTTAGCTTTTCTTATCTACAATGCAATTTTCGGCGAATTGGATATAATTTTTCGGCTATTGTTGTATCTCGCCACTATTTTTTGCGTTTTTCTGGAATTGTTGTTCTCTTTTGCCGTTTCCCGTATTTCGGCATTCGTAAGTTCTGTTGGGCGGAAAAAAAATTTTTATCAATTTTATATCTTTAATGACATTTTTTAATTTTATATATTTAGGCTTATGATTCTTTTCAAGAAATAAGAATTTTCGCTTCCGCTCGTTTGGCGGTAGAAGACAAAATAAAAGTAAGTTTTATTTGTAATTATTGAAAATACGTTGCACTGTACTTGTATAATCGTATTTCTTTTAATTATTAAAATTTGTATTTATTTAGTTGTTGGATTTCATGAAAAAATTTCGAGATAACGAACTGGGATTTAGTTGCAGTGGCTTTTTGTTGTATCCAAGGGATGCCCCGTAAAGGTACATGGACGTTTGTTAAATTTAAGAAAAATATATAGAGACTAAATTCGAGTTCTATAGTGATTAATTTATAGCTGCGAAGATTTTAAAATGTCAAAAAAATAGAAAATATTTAATTGTAATTTTTATCGTTAATAGGTGTACAATTTGCTCTTCTCTGCCTTAAACATTCTGTTGCAAGTTCGGGACATTTTGAAAGGTGAAGATAACAAATGTATTTCTTTCCTTGCACACATTTTACATTTATCTCAAAATTCCATTTTGTTGCAAAAATAATCGCTAATTATTACCGTTTGCAGAATATTGTAAATATTTTACTTGAATTTAATGCTTAATTACTGTAAAAAATTTAAATCGGTTTGAACGTTAGCATTTTTCCGTTAACTAAATAATTTCATAATATGTTCTGTTTACTTAATGAGAGGTTTAGATTGATGGAAGAAGTCAATGCAATACAAGAGCGATCTGCCAAGGAAGTGTCATTCAGGAGGACCTTCTATAACAAATCGGCCAGGCTTTAGTTGTTAGACACGTAAAGAAAACCACCGTGGTCAGTCGTTGGTCAAGGGCGAACCCGCAAGCGTTATTCAGAGGTTTTGATCATTCGGGTATCTATGGACACTATTAGAGCCGGGTTTAGATTTATGTCCCACGCTACAACATACAAGATCCCCTTTCAACTTCACCAAATAACATTGAGCTATATATATATATATAAACTGTTTTTTAAATAAAAGTACTTAGATCTAGTTACGAAATATTTAGATTAACAACAGCGAGTGTGTTTTAGTTGCCANCAACATACAAGATCCCCTTTCAACTTCACCAAATAACATTGAGCTATATATATATATATATATATACTGTTTTTTAAATAAAAGTACTTAGATCTAGTTACAAAATATTTAGATTGGCAACAGCAAGTGTATGTTTTAGTTGCCAAATCTCCATTTTACCCCAGGCTACACTAATTTTTGTATATTCGGCACTTTTAAAATTTACCAAATAACCGAGACAAAATAACAAATTGACCAGAACGCTGGGATCGCATCATGAAACCGGGTCAGTCCCTGTGAAAGCGAGACATCAGACAAGTCTATTCAATGGTTTTTCGCTATAACTTTGTGCATGCTCTGGCAAGAAATAGTTAGCAAAGGCTATTCCATTTTGCGAACGATTGTCGAACTTTTTCATCGAAGATAGCATTAAATTATTTAATTTTAAATCATAGAAATTAAATTGACAGTTCTTAGATAACGAGATATATAAAAATTTCCGCTCGTAAAAACGTGTCTTATGCGAAAGGTAGTTGTGATTGGCTGAAAGTTTACTCTTCCTTTGTTTTCATTCCGAAAATAGTTCAGAAATGGCCGCCATTTTCAGAATTAAAGACGGGTCTGGTACAGATGATGAGCAACGGTTTGGTTTCATAATATTAGGATACATTTCAACAAACCATACACTTTTCTCTTCTGTACCTTTATAATAATAAGGGATGTCAGAATTTTTATTAGGACACTGCTTCTACAACAGAGACAGATAACGCCGAACGATACATTTTTTAGCGTACAGTGATGACGTGGCCGCTTTTCTTCGTTTCGTGCACGAAGTGACAGCAGTTGAAAAATTAAAAATTGTGTTAAAAAATACTTATTGATGTTAACAATTAAAATTTATTACGTTGAATTAGTGTAAATTACTTGTAAATTGCATACAATATGCTGTGTTCAATTTTTTATCACGTATATTTACTTTGTATTTATTTGTTTATTAATACAGTGGAACGTGGTTAACTCGAACCGCTATAACTCAAAAGGTTTACATTGACACGCCGATTCTACGTTATAAGACACACGGAAGTATCGTATAGATAGTTTATTATGGGCCACAAATAAATCGATGCAGGAAATCTTGATTTTTAGCCCAAACCTTCGTAACTCGAAGTCCGAATTCCCCCTCTGACAGATTCCAGTTAACCAGGTTCCATTGTCTTATGTAATAAATTGTTTGAATATATACAAATATTAGTTAATTGTAGAAGCTTTGAAATTACTAACGACTGTAGAAATTTTAAAAGCATTTTCTGTAATATAAATTGCGTAGAATTTTAATACTGTATTTCCTTAATTGCAACACGTACAGTAAAATATAATATTAATAACAGTATCTGGGCATTAAGGCTTGAGTCTGCCGCTCTGGGTGACCCAAAATCGAATCCGAGCAATCAACCGCTAGAAATTTTTTGCCCCATTGTGAGCCTGGCCGAAACCACGATGCGTACAGAAAAAAGGCTTGATGTTGTCGAAACCGTGTTGTATTTGCTTATTGTGTACTGGCACAATGAAGTGACGTTTTTCTTAACACTGGGCTAATTGAATCTTTTATTTAGTTAGTAACTAAATAAAAGATTCAACTAGCCCAGTGTTGAGAAAAACGTCACTTCATTGTGCCAGTACACAATAAGAAAAAAGGCTCTTATTCAACCTGCAAACAACAGCCATTTATATGTTGTTGTCAGTGTCCATGATTCAGAGGTTTGTTGTACAATTCGTTATTGGTTTACTTATCCAAGGTTTGCAGCAGTGATAAAAAATGCTTCTCTAGACAGTGATAAAAAATGCTCTAGTCTTATGCAATTGGTTCCCAAACAGTTACGTTTCTAACCTTTAAGGGTATTTTTACACAGCACATCGTTCAATTTCGAAAACGACACTGTTATTTTTTGTTTAGGCAAATTTCTGTTTTATAAAGAACTAATTTTAAACACGTTTTATGAGTAGTATAGAATGGATACATTTCGGGTATAGAATGGATACATTTCGGGTATAAAATTAATTAGTATTAATTAATATAAAGTAACGATAAAAAATGTCTACGCCAGATAAGAATTTAACATAAAGTAATGATGCAAACTGAATTATATTGAAGTAAAGACCGATACAGTATAGAAAATGTGGACACCAGATAAGAATTTAACATAAAGTAATGATGCAAATTGAATTATATCGAAATAAAGACCGATACAGTATAGATTATATTTAATTTGTATAAGAATTTAATACAAAGTAATAATACAAATCGAAGTAAAACGATGACATAACTTTAAAAAGAAAATTTTGAAAATCTTGCCCTCTGCTGTACACTGCGTACCATGAACAAAGTCGTGTTAACCCCGTGTTATGCTCTTTGTTCAATGGTAACGGATAACATGTGGGTTCAACAATTTGAGTTTTTTCTTTAATCTGAAGATAATGTACAATTGAAGTTTACAAAAACGATTGGGTTGTTAGTTTTTAAAGGAAAATATGATTGGTTCTTANTAAAGAAAATATGATTGGTTTTTAGTTTTTAAGGAAAATATGATTGACTCTTTTAAGAAGATTTAACTATTTTTATTTTAAAATTAATGTAATTTTCTTCTTCATCGAATTTTATTTAATTTTTTTCATATCATCAACGATGTTACTAATATTGCGAATATAGACAAGCAAACTGTGAACATTTTTGTTAATATATTTTTTAACAGAATTATCGCAGAGAAATTTTATCTCATACAAAAATCTTTTTCTACTACACCCAAAGCGGTCCCCTGAAGTAAGCTGTGGGACCATATTTTTTAATCTACTCAAAGTAGTCCCCAAAGTAAGCTGTGTGAACTGCATTCTTTCATCTATCCAATAATTTTTTGTTCATAGACTTTCTTCTTTTTACCAACACCTTGATCAGATACAGACCTTTTTTTAAAAACAAAACATAAGTTTTTTTCTTTATCAACGATGTTAGAAATATCGCGATATATTTCTGATTTGTAGATAATACAATTATTTACTAGATTTAAAAACAATTGACTTTTTTAGCTATTTTTTATTTTTTTAAAAATCGATATGTTACAGATTTTAATTTTCTTCTTCTTCATCGAATTTATTTAATTTTTCCATTATATCATCAACGATGTTAGTAATATCTTGAAGTATATAGACTAGCAAACTGTGAGAATTTTCAGCGATATATTTATGATCTAGTTTCTGATATTTAATAATATAACACCAGAAAACATGGTATTTGAAATCGTGAATAAAATCTTCCTTTCAGTATTTGATAACAAGAAACTAAATCCCAGTGGAGATAATCTTTTAAATCTGCAGATTATCGGTTTTTAATTGCAGATATTTTAAAACTATTCTCATATTTAATTTATCAATATATTTCTTAAAAAATTATCAGAGAGAAGTTGAAGTTTTGCTATTTTATTCCAATTAAGATATTTTCGAAAAATTATCCGTGAATTCTTCGTTTAATATTTGGTGTTCTGAAATTACATTCCATTTTGCATGTTTAATATGTTTTTTGATAAATGTAGTAGTAAATATATAATTTTTCCATATTAATTCCCAGTTTAAATTATCTGCGAATTCAGAAAAATGAAGTCTTGGCTTAAATCGATTTTTTGGCTTATAATCTCTCATTTAATATAGTTTTTGAAATGTCTGATATTATTTACATCCATCGGTAAACTCGAGAATTTTTCCCATTCAAGCAGTGTAATGTGTCTGAATTCTATAAAAAAAAAACCTCAGTATTAAGACATAGCTTTTATTTTTTATATACATAAATAAACATTGCATTGGTTACAACATTTTTAAAAAGTACAATTACAGTTAGAACAACCACATTTTATAAAATTTTTATTACATAACACTATAGTTATCGGGTTAGTAAATACAAAAAATTTACAATAGTATTTCTTATTCTCAAGTAATTTAAATAATCCAGCTTTATTTACAGCTTGTTTTAATTTCAGATCCAACATCCTTAAAATGATTTTTTGTAGATTCTTTAAACGACTTCCATCCAATTGCATCTGATCCGACATTCGATGCAAATTTTAAAGTTTTACCCCCTGGATACTTTCCTACTTTACTAAGAATAGGAATAGATTTACGAAATAAATCCCCTAAAAGTCCGTATCCTCTCTGTATTTGTGGTCCGGCAAAATAAGTCTCTCTTCCGAATTGGCATGTAAATGGAAAATCGTGTTTCAGTATCATTCCTCCTGCTTGATTACAGTTATAATCTATACAATCTCGCAGATCAAGCTTCATTTTCTACTTCACGAAGACGAACTAACGTTAATAAATAACATATACCAATATTTATATCTGTTTAAAGAATAAAACTAATAATGTCTTTCCTCCAAAAAAAGACGATTTCTTTTCCGCTAGCAGTTCTCAGCTCGATTTCGATTGTATCTATATAATTACGTCGTAAAGGAAGGTATAGAGGTGATTGGTGACTGTAACTATTTGATCTGACTTTTCCCCCATTACAGGTATAACCCTTAAAAGTTGAACGGTTATATCCCCAATATGATGAGAAGCAATGATATTCGAATAAATAAAAATTTCTGAAATTACCGCAGATAATTCGATGGGGTAGTCACTCACATATTCACTTTCAGAAAATTTGCTTGTATTAAATCCTAACAAATCTTTTAATTCGTTTCCAAATTCAATCATCATATTTTTATGAACTTTTAAAATGATTTTGTTATTAGGTAGTAAGGCTAATTTAATATATTTAAAAATTCCGAGAAATTTTTTGGTAGAAGAATATAACCCGATAGAAATAAAAATTTTTTCTTCTACATTGATTTCCTTAACAACTTTTTTATTTCTTTCTACTAAAGTTATAAACTGATCTTTATAAAATCTAGGATTTGATAGATATTCCTTATTCGCTCCTCGCAATATTAAACTCGAACTCTGTTGTTTAAAAGTAATATTTTTGCCCCTAAATTTAAAAAATAAAGTAGTTTATGAGCACTTCCATACAAAATATGTAACTCAAATCTCTCTTTCAAATTTATTTTTATACCTTTATAATCCTTGTCTAAAACAAATTCTACCGAGTTAGATCCTGTTAACAAAACTATATTCTTGTTTATCCAATTGAAAAGCATCTCTCCTTCATTTTCATCGCCTGTAGTTAATGGAATCACATATGTTTCATCGCTTATTTTTTCTCTTCTAATTTTATCTAGTAATAGTATAATCGTTATTGTGATTTAATATGTTAAACCAATTTCTAGGAATAATAACCTCACTCAGACCAACTACCCATTTCCCTCGTAAATCAATAGGTGGACTCATTTTCACAGTGAAATGAGACTGCTTATTTTCGGGAAATAACGCCATGCTGGCGTTGCTGATCAGAGTGACGAAAAAGTCTGACTGCATCATTTTGTTACCTTCTGTAATTCTTCTGTATAAAATCTTTCTTTCAAAATCTCATTATTTAAATCTTTCAATATATACGTCGGAGGATAAGACGAAAAACGATCGTTAATAATAAATATTTCTTCTGACCAACCAGGTAGGTGTCCTCGACTAAATGTTTTACGTATTTTCGAAATTCGAACGAGGTCGCCAATATTAAATTTAAACGTGTTCTGTCCTTTTATACCGTACAACTTTTCGAAAATAGAGCTGTGATGCAAAGGTGTAACTTCTGACGGCGACATACCGATACTTCTATGAAAACTATTATTATAACTTTTCACAATATCCGATAATTTATCGATATATTTATAAGAATTACGATAAGTAAATAATCTATATATTTTATTTCGCAAAGTTTTATTTAATCTTTCAACAACAGCAGCTTTTGTATCGGAATGAGTCGAATAATGATTAATTTTAAATTTTTTAAAAAGATTTTTTACTAATTTATTATAAAATTCTTTCCCCTTATCAGTTTGTAAATTTTTCGGAATGTTTCTTTTTTTAAAAATCGTTTGAAAAGCTTTAAAAACCGATTGGGGTTTTTTATCTTTTATCGGTACGACATAACAATACTTAGTAGATACATCGATTACAGTTAGTAAATAGTTTATTCCATTATTAAATCTAGAAAATTGTTTTAATACAACTAAATCAGCCTGCCATAAGTCGTTAGGATAAAAACTTTTAGTTTTTGCATTGCGAATATTAACTTCTTACAGGTTTATAAAGTGTATAAGTTACTTGAGAAGACAACCATTTTTTAACAACATATCGCGGCAAATTTGATTTTTTAACTAATTTACTCGCACCACCAAAAGTGCCTGGAGATTTAGGATTATAGTATATCGAATTCAAAAGATTTTCCATTCGAGATTTTTCTTCCTCTTCCTCTTATATTTTTTCCACTGATGAAATAGTGATGGAGACATAATTTCTTCAGTAGTTTAGACTGATCTTGGTTGATGGAATATTTTTTCCAGTGATGTCGCCAAACTTTTGTTTCCAATCCACACTTTAGAAATATTTATTTTCTTTGAGCCATCAAAAAAGTCTTTAAAACCAATGGGGGGTAATGCAGTCTTTCTATTTCAAATTACATACAAAACTAAGTCTACTATATGACTCCCAATAACAGGTTTTCCATAGATTGTTAATTTACCTTTAGAATTCCATCCGTAATGACTTCGATCCAACTTAGCAGTTAAATGAGGTATATATTTTTGATGTAATTGAGGTACCGATAAAATTATTTGTTTCATAAATCAGTCATCATCATCATCATCATCAGTTTTTTCTTTCGGTTGAGTTTTTGTTTCTTCATTTTAGTTAGATACGACCGATAATCTGACAGGTTCTTTAGGAGGATGAACGGTTCTCTGATATCTCGAAATTAATTGACTTAATAACTTGACTTTACCATTGTCAGGTTAATTTGTACTCTCGAGTAATTCTTCGATATTAGAACCAATTCTTATTTCAGGCTTTTGATAACTCATCAGTAATTCAGGAGGAACTAAAGCCATCTGCTTCGCCATTAGATTCTTTTTCTTATTACTTTACTAATTAACCCTCCTGCCATAGACAATAACGGCACCAGTAGAAGAGGAAGGAATCCACCAGATTGATTAACCAAAATTTTTTTTGGTATTTAAAGGAACGCTTTTTTCGCTTAATTTCCTGATATTTTTTTATATTTTCGTAATTTACGAATATTGGTGGGTATATTTCCTCTCCGCAAATTATCACATATTTCACACAACACTTTAAACTGATTTGGAGTAGCTTGTTTCAATATTGCTGTTTGTTGGGAAGGAGTAGTCGTCTCTAAAAGCGCTAGCATATGATAATTTTTCTTTACGTTTTTTATTTTATTGGTAAGTAAATCCAAAAAATACCTCATTCGTCGGGAAAACAAGAATCTCTCACAGAAAATTTCTTATCTGTTTTAGGATGAATATCTAATAATAGTAGTATGCGTTTGATACATTCTGAAGTACAAAAATTAATTAGTATATGTATATAACTCGATGTTTAAAAAAAATTTTTTTTATAAATTTTTTAAAATTTTATAAAAAAAAATTTTTTGAATTAATAAAAATTTTTTGAATTATATCGATACAGTAAAGATTATATTTAATTTGTATAAGAATTACCGATGTCAGACATGATGAGTTAAGTTCTTAGTCGATGAGTGAAGTTCTCGGTAGAAAAGTTGGTTGATGAGTGAAGTTCTCAGTAGAAAGGTTGGTCGATGACTGAAGTTCTGGAAAAAATTCACCCGCTTTTATCCTCAGCTACTTCTTTGTCCTGTCTTCGAAGAGTTATTATCTAGGTCGTGGGAATGCAGCTGGTCTTTTAACTGGGGACAGCTGTGTTTTTTTGTCTTCTAACTACGGTGCATAGGCTGA
>NW_019385658.1:38898-40490 GCF_000671375.1 Centruroides sculpturatus | reverse complement strand
ATAAATCCGTTAGATGAAAATAATACTAACTACGGATTAGTTAAAAGATTTAACATCAGCAAAGGAAGTAGAATAATAGATTTAATGGGACGTCTTCATATCGATTTAGCGAACCAGCCTAAGCTTCTAACGAACAATGTAGACCTAAGAATTAAATTGGAGAGATCTAAAGAAAATTTTGCGCTAATGGCGGATAACGACGACTATAAAATTATTATTAAAAACGCCTCGCTAAAAATTAATAAAGTAGACGTTAGTTCGTCAATACAGATAGGAATTGAAAAAGCGCTCCAAACCGGTATAATTAAATTACCGTTCCGTAGGACAGATGTTAAAGTCTTTACATTAACTAGCGGGATTCAGACTACAAGTATATCAAACGTTGTTATCGGTCAACTACCTTATAGAATAACTCTCGAATTAGTTTCTAATTCTGCATTTAATGGAAATGTGAAGCGTAATCCTTTTAATTTTAAAAATTATGATTTAAATTATATATGTTTATCAAAAGACAATCAAATGATTCCTTCTAAACCCTATACTCCGGATTATACCAATAAAATTTATGCAAGAAATTTTATCTCGTTATTTGAAGATACCGGATGTATTCATCATCATAAATCTATAAATATATCGTACGACAAGTACCGAGACGGTTATACTTTATATTGTTTCGATCTTACCCCCGATAAATCAGGCTCTGAGAATCACGTTAGTGTTAACGAGCTGGGAAACATTTCTGTGGAATTAAAGTTTTTGAAGGTGATACCGGAAACCATAAACGTTATTTGTTTGTTAGAATATAATAATACCTTAGAAATCGATTATTCACGAACCGTATTCGTCGATTATTAATGAATATCCTTACGTTGTGGAGATTAGCAGCGAGCGATCCGAAAATAAAAAGAAATTTTGGAGGAGTTTTTGCATCTGACAATCTTCCATTTTGAGTTGGTAATAAACAATCTTTTATAATTAATTTAGATGAAAAAAATAAGCCTGGAAGTCATTGGGTATCGGTATTTTTTACGAAAGATAAAAATTCTTGCATTTATTATGATAGTTATGGATTAAAACCGAGGAAAGCGAGTATCATCAGATTTATAAAACGAAATTCAAAAAAATATTGTTGGAATAATATTATTCATCAAAGTTTGTTTTCCTTAAACTGTGGTTATTTCTGCTTATATTTTTTATATAAAATTAATAGAAATCTATGTTTATCAGAACTGCATGTAACAGATAAATTTTATAACGATGAATTTGTTAAAAATTTTGTTAAAAATAATTTTCATTTATCAAAACCGATTGTAATAACCAATAACCAGTGTTGTAATTCAATAAAATAAAATCTATTTAAAATATGAAAATTGTGTTTTTTATTCACAAAACTTACTATTCATTTTTCTGCTATCCGAACCTCTGGCAGTATTTATACTGATACAGGATTTTCCTTAATAAACAAGTTATGCATTCACCCTGACCCACAAAAATAGGTAACCGGATTTTTCCAATTCGACTTGACAGGACATGTTACAGATTTTCCTATTCGACTTGACAGGACATGTTACGGGATTAGGTTAATCTATCAT
>NW_019385658.1:29735-37910 GCF_000671375.1 Centruroides sculpturatus | reverse complement strand
GATGTACGGTTTTCTGGTTACTTACGGAGACTATAAAATATACTCATCTTCTTCAATTCTGTACCGTACTTTGGACGCTTGCGTTTCCGCGGTAAAAAATTTCTCGTTTGATGTTCCTGATAATTTTCCATTTATCCTCCGCTATTTCAAAGTCAAAGATATTTGGAAAGGAGAAGGAAAATACGGTTTTATAATTGTTGGTGAGGATGGAGGAATTAACGAAGTATGTAATGGATTATACGGTTCGTTCGAACGGTGTGCGGAAGATATGAGAGAAATATGTTTAGAAAATGATAAGAAAACTTTAGTAGTGTTTAAAGAGATAAGTCCAGGAATGAAATATTATAAATTTTCTAAATTTTCTAAGGGTGAGAAAGCTGATTAATATGTATTTTAAACATTCTAGTACATGTGTAATTGCCGGTCCTTTCCAATCCGGAAAAACCACATTGGTAAGAAAAATGATTCACAACAAAATTTATGAAAATCCTCCGAAGAAGATTTTATGGTGTTACTTATTATATTTACCGTTTTGTTACTTATTATATTTACCGTTTTTTCAAGAAGAAGAGGATATTACATTTATGTACGGGTTACCCGAATCTGTTCAAGGATGGGATTTGATAATAATCAATGATCTGATGCATAAACTGTCTCCAAAAACAGCATTTTTGTTTACGACAGAATCTCATCACTGTAATGTAAGTGTGATTTTAATAATGCAAAATTTGTTTCCAAAAAATAAGATTATGAGAGATATAAGTTTAAATACACATTATCTGATTTTATTTAAAAATAATCGTGATGAGAGTCAGGTGAATTGTTTAGGTCGCCAAGCTTTTGCGGGAAAATTTAATTTTTTCATGGATGCATATAAAAAAGCGACAGAAAAGGATTTTGGTTATTTGTTATTAGATTTTCATCCTAAAACAGATAAGAAATTTTCTGTGAGAGATTCTTGTTTTCCAGACGAACGAGGTATTTTTTGGATTTACTTACCGATAAAATGAAAAACGTAAAGAAAAATTATCATATGCTAGCGCTTTTAGCGAAGACTACTCCTTCACAAAGGAAAGCCATATTAAAAGAAGCCACTCCCAATCAAGTGAAAGTATTGTGTGAAATTTGTGATAATTTGCGGAGAGGAAATATACCCACCGATGTTCGTAAATTACGAAAATATAAAAAAATTATCAGGAAATTAAGCGAAAAACGCGTTCCTTTAAATACCAAGAAAAAAATTTTGGTTAATCAATCTGGCGGATTCCTTCCTCTTCTACTGGCGCCGTTATTGTCTATGGCAGGAGGATTAATCGGTAAAGTAATAGGAAAAAGAATCTAATGGCGAAGCAGATGGCCTTAGTTCCTCCCGAATTACTGATGAGTTATCAAAAGCCTGAAATAAGAATTGGTTCTAATATCGAAGAATTACTCGAGAGTACAAATTTACCTGATGACGATAAAGTCAAGTTATTAAGTCAATTGATTTCGAGATATCAGAGAACCGTTCACGCTCCTAAAGAACCTGTCAGAGTATCGGTTGTATCTAACCAAAATGAAGAAACAGAATCTCAACCGAAAGAAGAAACTGATGACGACGGATTTATGAAACAAATAATTTTATCAGTACCACAATTATATCAAAAATATATACCTCATTTAATCGCTAAGTTGGATCAAAGTCATTACGGATGGAATTCTAAAGGTGAATTAACAATCAATGAAAAACCCGTTATTGGGAGTCATATAGTAGACTTAGTTTCGTATGTAATGAGAAATAGGAAAACTGCATTACCTCCCGTTGGTTTCAAAGACTTTTTTGATGGCTTAAAGAAAATAAATATTCCTAAAGAGTGGATTGGAAACAAAAGTTTGGCGACATCACCAGAAAAAATATTCGATCAATCATCATCGGTTGAAACTCCAGAAGAAATTTTCTCTCATCAGTCGAAAAAATCTAAGAGGAAGAGGAAGAAAAATCTTGAATGGAAAAACTTTTGAAATCGATATACTATAATCCTAAATCTCCAGCGTCTTTCGGTGGCGTGAGTAAATTAGTTAAAGAATCAAATTTACCGCGATCTGTTGTTAAAAAATGGCTGTCTTCTCAAGTAACTTATACGCTTCATAAACCTGTAAGAATTAAATATTCGCGACGAAAAACTATAAGTTTTTATCCTAACGATTTATGGCAAGCTGATTTAGTTGTATTAAAACAATTTTCTAGATTTAATAATGGAATAAAGTATTTACTAACTGTAATCGATGTATTTACTAAGTATTGTTATGTTGTACCGATAAAAGATAAAAAACCCCAATCGGTTTTTAAAGCTTTTCAAATGATTTTTAAAAAAAGAAACATTCCGAAAAATTTACAAACTGATAAGGGGAAAGAATTTTATAATAAATTAGTAAAAAATCTTTTTAAAAAATTTAAAATTAATCATTATTCGACTCATTCAGATACAAAAGCTGCTGTTGTTGAAAGATTAAATAAAACTTTGCGAAATAAAATATATAGATTATTTACTTATCGTAATTCTTATAAATATATCGATAAATTATCGGATATTGTGAAAAGTTATAATAATAGTTTTCATAGAAGTATCGGTATGTCGCCGTCGGAAGTTACACCTTTGCATCACAGCTCTATTTTCGAAAAGTTGTACGGTATAAAAGGACAGAACACGTTTAAATTTAATATTGGCGACCTCGTTCGAATTTCGAAAATACGTAAAACATTTAGTCGAGGATACCTACCGGGTTGGACGGAAGAAATATTTATTATTTACGATCGTTTTTCGTCTCATCCTCCGACGTATATATTGAAAGATTTAAATAACGAGATTTTGGAAGGAAGATTTTATACAGAAGAATTACAGAAGGTAACAAAATGATGCAGTCGGACTTTTTCGTCACTCTGATAAGCAACGCCAGCATGGAGTTATTTCCCGAAAATAAGCAGTCTCATTTCACCGTGAAAATGAGTCCACCTATTGATTTACGCGGGAAATGGGTAGTAGGTCTGAGCGAGGTTATTATTCCTAGATATTGGTTCAACATATCAAATCATAATAACGATTATACTATTACTAGACATAAAATTAGAAGAGAAAAAATAACTGATGTAACATGTGAGATTCCATTAACTACAGGCGATGAAAATGAAGGGACGCTTTTCCATTGGATAAACAAGAATATAGTTTCGTTAACAGGATCTAAGTTGGCAGAATTTGTTTTAGACAAGGATTATAAAAACGTAAAACTAAATTTGGAAGAGGGATTCGAGTTGCGTATTTCGAGAGAAAAGGCTCATAAACTACTTTATTTTTTAAATTTACCGACCAAAGATATAGTATTTAAACAACGGAGTTCGAGTTTAATATTGCGAGATGCGAGTGAGGAATATCTATCAAATCCTAGATTTTATAAAGATCAATTTATAACTTTAATAGAAAGAGATAAAAAAGTTGTCGAGGAAATCGATGTAGAGGAAAAAATTTTTATTCCAATCGGGTTATATTCCTCTGTTGAAAAATTTCTTGGAATTTTTAAATATATTAAATTAGCATTACTACCTAATAACAAAATCGTTTTAAAAGTTCATAAAAATATAACAATTGAATTCGGAAACGAATTAAAAGATTTGTTAGGATTTAAAAAAAGCAAATTTTCCGAAGGCGAATATGTGAGCGACTATCCCATCGAATTATCTGCGGGAATTTCAGAAATTTTTATTTATTCGAATATCGTTGCTTCTCATCGTGTTGGGGATATAACCGCTCCACTTTTAAGGGTTATACCTGTAATGGGGGAAAAGTCAGATCAGATAGTTAGAGTCTACCAATCACCTCTATACCTTCCTTTACGACGTAATTATATAGATACAATCGAAATCGAGCTGAGAACTGCTAGCGGAAAAGAAATAGTCTTTTTTGGAGGAAAGACATTATTAGTTTTATCCTTTAAACAGATATAAATATTGGTATATTTTATTTATTAACGTTAGTTCGTCTTTGTGAAGTAGAAAATGAAGCTCGATCCGCGAGATTGTATAGATTATTACTGCAATCAGGCAGGAGGAACGGTACTGACACACGAGTTTCCATTATTTGCACGACAATTTGGAAGAGGGACTTATTTTGCTGGACCGCAAATACAGAGAGGATACGGATTTTTTGGGGATTTATTTCGTAAATCTATTCCTATTCTTAGTAGAGTAGGAAAGTATCTAGGGGGTAAAGCTTTAAAATTTGCATCGAATGTCGGATCAGATGTAATTGGAGGGAAGTCGTTTAAAGAATCTACAAAAAATCGTTTTAAAGATGTACGATCTGAAATTAAGGAAGACGTGCTTAAAAAAGTGCAGACGGGATCGGGTATAAAAAGAAAACGACCGAAAAGATTAACTCAGTCAGAAAAGAAGAAGAAGAAGAAGCAAAAACTTAACGATATTTTTGGTAATTAAGAAACAATGAACGTCCATTCCTGCGGCTGTACCAAGTCCGAATTAGATTTGTTTAAGAATGTTGGAATACAGATGGCTATCGACAATACGTATGAAGTAATCGCTCATCCTGTGGCCGCAATTAACGATAGTAGATCACCTATAGAGTTTCTTATATCAGGATCGGGTGAGCATTATATGGATCTACATTCGATTTATCTATGTGTTCAGGCGAAAATCGTAAAGAAAGACGGATCAAACCTCGGCTTGGAAGAGAAAGTTACTCCTGTTAACTATTTTTTAAATAGTTTGTTTTCTCAATGTACTGTTTTTTTAAATGACAAACCTATAATTACGCAGGTTAATTACCCGTATCGCGCTATATTAGATGCCTTGCTATTTAATTCGAAAGAAGTGCAGGAAACTTTTTTAACGAGCGCGTTATTTTTTAAAGATACTGCTGGACAAATGGATTCGATAAATCCGTTAGATGAAAATAATACAAACTACGGATTAGTTAAAAGATTTAACATCAGCAAAGGAAGTAGAATAATAGATTTAATGGGACGTCTTCATATCGATTTAGCGAACCAGCCTAAGCTTCTAACGAACAATGTAGACCTAAGAATTAAATTGGAAAGATCTAAAGAAAATTTTGCGCTAATGGCAGATAACGACAACTATAAAATTATTATTAAAAACGCATCGCTGAAAATTAATAAAGTAGACGTTAGTTCGTCAATACAGATAGGAATTGAAAAAGCATTACAAACCGCTCTAATTAAGTTACCATTCAGAAGGACAGATGTTAAAGTCTTTACGTTAACTAGCGGGATTCAGTCTACAAGTATATCAAACGTTGTTATCGGTCAACTACCTTATAGAATAACTCTCGGATTAGTTTCTAATTCTGCATTTAATGGAAATGTGAAGCGTAATCCTTTTAATTTTAAAAATTATGATTTAAATTATATATGTTTATCAAAAGACAATCAAATGATTCCTTCTAAACCCTATACTCCGGATTATACCAATAAAATTTATGCAAGAAATTTTATCTCGTTATTTGAAGATACCGGATGTATTCATCATCATAAATCTATAAATATATCGTACGACGAGTACCGAGACGGTTATACTTTATATTGTTTTGATCTTACCCCTGATAAATCAGGCTCCGAGAATCACGTTAGTGTTAACGAGCTGGGAAACATTTCTGTGGAATTAAAGTTTTCGAAGGCGATACCGGAAACCATAAACGTTATTTGTTTGCTAGAATATAATAATACCTTAGAAATCGATCATTCACGAACTGTATTCGTCGATTATTAATGAATACCGTTACGTTGTGGAGATTAGCAGCGAGCGATCCGAAAATAAAAAGAAATTTTGGAGGTGTTTTTGCATCTGACAATCTACCGTTTCGAGTTGGTAATAAACAATCTTTTATAATTAATTTAGATGAAAAAAATAAGCCCGGAAGTCATTGGGTATCGGTATTTTTTACGAAAGATAAAAATTCTTGCATTTATTACGATAGTTATGGATTAAAACCGAGGAAAGCGAGTATCATCAGATTTATAAAACGAAATTCAAAAAAATATTGTTGGAATAATATTATTCATCAAAGTTTGTTTTCCTTAAACTGTGGTTATTTCTGCTTATATTTTTTATATAAAATTAATAGAAATCTATGTTTATCAGAACTGCATGTAACAGATAAATTTTATAACGATGAATTTGTTAAAAATTTTGTTAAAAATAATTTTCATTTATCAAAACCGATTGTAATAACCAATAACCAGTGTTGTAATTCAATAAAATAAAATCTATTTAAAATATGAAAATTGTGTTTTTTATTCACAAAACTTACTATTCATTTTTCTGCTATCCGAACCTCTGGCAGTATTTATACTGATACAGGATTTTCCTTAATAAACAAGTTATGCATTCACCCTGACCCACAAAAATAGGTAACCGGATTTTTCCAATTCGACTTGACAGGACATGTTACAGATTTCCCCCATTCGACTTGACAGGACATGTTACAGATTTTCCTATTCGACTTGACAGGACATGTTACGGGATTAGGTTAATCTATCATGTTTTTTTTTTTTTTTTTTTTTTTTTTTTTTAAAAAAAAAAACGACAATAATCATCTGATTTGATGTGAATATCGAGGTGTTTTTTATATATGAGTTAGGGTTAGATATAATACTGATTATATCCAACAGAATTATGTACTTTTTCAATACTTAAAATATAAAGAAGTTTTATTTAATACATACCTGTTTTCAAGGAAGAATTCTTATCCTCAGATGTAATGGTAACAGAGAGCAACATAAGTTTTTTATTATCTAGAGATTATATACGTTTTAAGTTTTTAAAAAAAAATGATTTTGTTCTTAAAGAAAAATATAATTTTTGGTGTTAGTGATTGATATCGGCAAGTGAATTATGGTAAATATTTTTACTGATCTTTATAGATAATATACAACTTGTTGCTAGATCCAAATCGAATTTCGTCTTTTTGTTTTCACCACCTCTTTTCTTATCAAAATCAAATTCTACAATTAGTTTAATTTTATTTAAGTTTTCATTATATCATCAATGATGCCACTAATATCACTAGTATAGAGAAACAAAAACTGTCATAATATAATTTCTTAACGGAATTATTAGGCGAAAAAACAGCTGTCCTCTACCGCCATAGTTTGAAGACAAAAAGCAGCTGGGAAAAACAGCTGTACCCAAGTTAAAAGACTAAAAACACCTGTGAAAAAACAGGTGTGCCTTGTACCCCAGTTAGAAGACAAAAAAACACAGTGTCGGAAAACAGCTGTACCCTAGCACCGTAGTTAGAAGACAAAAACACAGCTGTCTGAGTTTAAAGACCAGCTGCGTTCCCACGACCTAGATAATAACTCTTCGAAGACAGGACAAAGAAGTAGCTGAGGATAAAAGCCGCTGAATTTTTCCAGAACTTCACTCATCGACCAACCTTCCTACCGAGAACTTCACTCATCGACCAACTTTTCTACCGAGAACTTCACTCATCGACTAAGAACTTAACTCATCATGTCTGACATCGGTAAGTAATTTTTATTTTAATAATAATAATACCTACCTTAATTTAGATTATAATTTTTTTATAAAATTAATTGTAGAATTTGATTTTGATTTTGAAAAAAAAAATAAGAAAAGGGGTCCTAAGCCTAAAACACCCGACAGTAATGAAAACAAAAAGACGAAATTCGATTTGGATCTAACAGCTGAGAAAAGTAAGGAAATCAAAATTCCAGACTTTAAAATTAAGATTAGTGAATCTGAGAGAATCGAGATACAGGAGTTTCAATCAAATTTTTATGTATGTATGACGAAAAGTAAAGGGTCATATCCCGCTAATAAATATAATATAAATGTAAAAGATTTTACCAAGTATAAACAAGCATTCAACGCAATGGGGCAGCATTTGGATGAATACACCAAATTTTAATAGTATGGTATAATGTTTTTTATACAAATTATTGATTGTGTCACGTTTTTATGATATAATGGTATAACAGTTTTAAAATATTTACGTAATTTTTTTATAATATAATGGTTTTATATAAAAATATTGATTGTGTGAAGATTTTACCAAGTATAAACAAGCATTCAACGCAATGGGGCAGCATTTGGAAGAATATACCAAATTTTAATAGTATGGTATAATGTTTTTTTTTTTA
>NW_019385658.1:11343-26978 GCF_000671375.1 Centruroides sculpturatus | reverse complement strand
GTAAACACTTGATCCCTATCCTTTTTTATATACTAATTAATTTTTATACTTCAGAATGTATGAAACGCATACTACTTTTATGTATACAGAATAGCTCAAAACGGTCAGAAAAAATAGATCGTGTCTATGGAAATATTTTGTAAAAATGCATCGATTTTCTAGGAACTGTACATTTAATCAAACAAGAACATCTGAGATGTAAAAACATTCGCGAAGTAAGAGCTTTAGGAAATTTAGACACAGTCAAAATTTTTTTTTGGTAAAGATAAGCTTGGCTTTGTGAATGTACAAAAGAACAACACAGGTAAAAATCTTGTGGGTTTTGCTTTCAAGCGCGGTCAGTGATGCTTTTCATATTCGTTAAAAAACTGCTTTATAAAAAGTTATTATGGATATAAATTTGAGCTTTTGTAATTCTAAGTAACAGCTTAAATAAAATTCATTTTTCTTCCCATGCAATTTCATTTATACAAGTATAAAAATAAGCCGTAACGCTGAAATATCTCTATAAAATATTCCAGATAATTTTGACCTATTGACCAGAAGTTTGGCCAACACCTCACTGATAACGAGAAAAACAAAGGTTTAAAATGTGAGCTTTCTTAACCCTGTAGATTTTTATGTAATAGTGTCTGCAGTGATGACGACGAAAAAAAAAACAAGGAAATCTAATTTTTGGGCGATATTTACACTATTCTATTGCTAATATTTCGGCGATCGAATTACAGAAAATCTTGAAATTTAGCACACTTTCCTCAGAATATAATCTTATTTTGAACGAGATATTCGGAATTATTTTGGGTGTTGAAAGCGCGAATAAATCTTTTTCCGATAATTGGCAATTTTGATTCCTGTATATGTAGTCAGTTTTTACTACTTTAGTCAGTACTTTATTTCTTGACAGAAAGTCACTGCAATTACTTCTGATTTCGGTTAAGTAGAAATCTGTGCTTTAAAAAATTTAAAAATATCCAGATTATCGAAAAGTTTGTGCGCCAAAAATTTTATGAATCATTTCAAGTCATCAGTGTCAAAGTCGTTTTAAATTTAGTGTAACATTTGGTGATATAAAGTTTGTTCTTATTGTTATGGTAACAAACCTGATAAAATTATCCTTTATCAAAAATTCTCAACACCAGTTAAAGTTATTATAATTTTAAGTGGCTATAACTTAGTGGCAGATTTCAAGTGTAAATAGCATTAATTGAATATCACAAAATTCTATTCCATGTAAATTTCAAATATAGTTAACAATCGATATGATTTATTGCTGAGGCTTCTTTGAAATTCTTCTACTTTGATATTTATCTCATTACCGATTTCAATGAAAAAAATTAACTTTAAGCTGAAATTGACAAGAAAATAAGATTAATCGTATCCGAGACCGTAATGATTTAAATTCTTTCTAGCTAGTCTGTTGAGCGAAAAAAAGAGAACAAATCTTTTTTTTTACTAAAAGTTTCAATTAATTGCGTCAGTGCAAATGTGATGTCCTTCGGCACTCGTTAATTTTTCTGGTGATGTTTGGTAGTGGCATATATTATCATATTTTATTTTTTAAATTTTTTATTTTTAAGTAGTATAAAACAGCAAAAAAGCTTAATCTATATGGAAAGAATGACTTTTATAAAAAATATTGTTTATGCAAAAAACGTGTAAAATCGTTATTAATTAAATCGAACTGTACTGAAAATATAGACAAACCTCTTTAGCTTCACTCCCTTGATCTTCTACTATTCAAATTTAATAGCATTAATTCCCAATAAATAAAACACCCCACAAAACAAAATTTCAGTAATTTTCGATAAAAAGCAGAGAAGTTAATAATGTACAAAAAGAGTGCAAAAATCTTATACCCCGTATACTAACATTTTCGAAAGGATTAGAAAGCCTCTAATAATAGATATAGACATGGAAAAGGAAATATAAAAGGTTGCAGCAAAAGTGAAAAGAATGAAGAAAAGAAAAGAAAACAATGACAGGAAGGTGTGAAACATGAGTCTTCAGAGCGCGAACGAATGCCAATTGTATAACACCAATGAATAAAAATTACAAACATACAAGTTGGGTACAGAATAACTGCCTATGCAACTTGAGGCAGTATTAGCTCCAAAACGGATAACTTGTTTTGGAAATCGATACACAAAACGCGTATGAACAACCCACTTGAGAGAAAAAAACAGGCAATGACCTCCATGGCTAAGCAGGTAACATTAGAAAACTTTCGCATTTTGTACAAGTGACAAGGCCTCCATGACATTGGCGAAAAACAATATAAAATACAATACTTCCAGTAACATATACAGAAACCCTTAAATTTTTTGCATTTCTTGACACTTCGAAGTGTGCTGAGTCCAAAAACATAAAATATCAAGGAGGGAAAGTCATGTTTTGAGCAATCGCCATATGTTTTATCTGCTATAACAGCTGGAAATATGATTTAAAAAAGTGTGAGAGCCGAACTTAGTGGAATTATTTTGTTTAAATATATTTTTTGTTAAGAGAAAAAATTAAAAAGATAAAACAAAAACCGACATTTTTAAAGAAAATTAAACTTTTATCCCACAGACTTATTTCCTGGTTGAAGATGATACATCGAGTGTATCACCCAGAATCTGCCACAGAAAATTCAACTATTGGACGGTGATAGAAAAATTCTTAATATGGCCTTGGGTAAAAACCCAATGCAGACCCCCTAATAAAAAGAAAGGGGTCGATGAGTCGGGGAGAGTCCTGGAGTTATCATTGAACTGGGCGTGCGTTGGCCATTGCTTGCTATTCGCCGCTGCTTGCAATTCGCCGCCACCATAACTGTTCCTAATCGCCGCCACTCCGAGAGATTCCTCGCCACTCGAAAGAATTCGTTGACACTTCAAGTTTCCCTACGTGTAGAAACTCCTACTATCGTTTTGTGAATTCTACAGGTATTAATCCTTGCGCGAACTTAAGGTGAACTACTCTGTTTTGCGTTATCTCTCGTTGTTAGGGACGAATAGTTGTCTCATGTCATATTATCAGTGTTAGATAAGCATCTATAAACAGTTTGTAAATATTGTGAATAGTCAATATCGAATAATAATAAACGAGTATTCTTATTTATGTAATAACTTGTGGACTGTATTTCCTCTGGTTCTCTCCTTCCGCCTCCATTCCGGGTCTGAAAGTTCGCAAACGCGGCTACTCGAAATAACGAAATTAAACGGCTAATCCGTTTCTGTGTCTGTGAGCCAGACACAATGGTGTCATTTTGACAAGGCGCTAGAGGTGCCAACCTGTGGTCACAAAATTTTACAATTTCACATCTACTAGGGATAATTGCAAAACTTTATGTAAAAGTACACACCAAGATAAACGTACTCAGATCAAAATAGAATAAAAACCACTCATAGAAACAGCGTTGCTTTATCTTATGAGCAAAAAGGGCAATTGCCTTATGGGCAAAAAGGGCAATAGCAACGGGCTCTGAATTAATCGTTTATAACACAATATTTTTCCCAAAAAATGTTTTTGTAAAAAATGTCTGAAGTCAACACTATAAACTGGGCTTTCTAATTCAAATTTGCTTGTGTGTCCATTTAGCTATGTGAGAATACGGACGCTATTTTGTGTTTTCACACTACCTGCGTAATAAGCGAGGGTGACTTTCATCGTCCGAAGGTCATCGACGAGGGACCACAATGTCCCGTGATCCCCCATAAGTCCGAGCGACCGGATGAGAAATGACCAAATAAAGCAATGAATTTTTCTACAGCAAGGGAAACGATAATAAATTAGGGAGAACTGTCAAAAGACGTAAACGAAATCCCAGATTTTTCCCACGCTAAAGGGTATAAAAGGGGAACGATCTGACGCCTCGAGAGCAATCGTCGGGGAAGAGAACGCAGTGACTACTCTTCCAGCACTCCCAGGATCTACGAAACTCATAATCGCCGCTCCATAAAAAGGTAAAAGACTGAATATTTTCTATTCTCTTCATATACGACAGGATTGTTCCTCGAAGAGGTTAACCGAAAAAACCTCTGAAAAAACTTCACCGGGAAAAACTCTCTACAGATTAGAAGCGACGGAGCATACACCGTAACCGGACTTGGCCGAAAGGCCTGAGAAGGACATCGCTCCACATAGCTTTCAAAGGGCACCTCGAATATAGAAGACGACGATCACAGAGCGTTTTATCTACGCCCTATAAAATGAGAGCGTTTTCCTACAAGGTAAACCCTCACCATAATTATCTCTCTCTCTAACGTGAGGTCTCTCTCGATCAATTGAGTTAGGTTAGGTTACAATATAGCATATCTATTTATAACTTGATACGCGTGTGTTGTATTTATTATCTTTATGTATATATTCTTCTATGCTTATTAAATGTGTTGTCTATTTAAACCCGTGTAGTCTTTTGGACACCTGATCACGACTTCCGACTTCTCATCACTCATATCTTTAGCCCTCCTATAGCCATTCTCTAAAAGCCAAGCCGGTAAGTGGAGAGAAGCTCTCGCTCTGCCCCCTCGGTTCGCTATAATGCACCATTCGACAGCGAGAGAAAACAACTGGAAAAAAAGCATTCGGTAAAAGTTGAACAATTGTTTAGAAAATTGAGAAAAAACATCTAAAAGTTTACAAAGATACGTATAACACATTGTGAATAAATTGCAAATGAATTTAAAAAAGCGTTAGGCAGCACCTAAATACAAGAAGATGTAACTTGCTACTCATTAAACAACCCTCCTGCTGATGTGTGATGAAAGCTCTAAAGTAACAAACAATTATATGATTATGGATGTAAAGTCATATTTTACTTTAATGAAAATATACGTTCGGGATGAAATCAATATTTCATTAAAGAAGAATCTAGAAGTATATCGTGAAGTGAAATTCAAACGACTGTCCAAGTTTTTGCCAAAGATTCTCATTTGGACGCTATGAGAAATCAATGTTTTGACATTGCTTTCTATCACAAACAAGCGTATGGCATGAAATTCGTTCAGAAAAGAGTAATATTCTTCCTAAAAATTACTTTCCCAGAATGTCCTCTGGCTACACACGATTACCACATATAGTGCCGATGACACATTTGCCATGTTGGACAATATATATTTCAATACACCACTAGAAAATCCAACGTTTCAAACGTTCCTACAATTGAAAATGATTGAAAAATTTTGTAAGAATTAAAGCAGACTTTTCATGAAAATATTGAGAAGTGAAATTCATATATGAGTTACAGGTAAAACGTGCAGACTAAACTTAGCAAATTTAAAGCTTGCCAATTATCAGCGGTTCTATTTAGAACCGCTAGCCCGATATTTAGGCGATTGTTTGGTGATTTATTACATACTATTCGGGCATGGCGATGTTACTATTTAAATTACTTTTATTTCCTTCTCCATTCTGTATTAATTTGTCTTGTCCAGAATGTCCTATATACTGCATTTGTAATATTACTCGTCAAATTTACATATCTATCAAATATTATATAATATTTAACATTTTATATTGTAAAGGTTTAGCTCTATATTAGTGTTCAGAAAACCTTGAAGGTTTTCTAAACACTGATGTGGGTAGCCTGAGGTAGGACTAGGTCGTACCCAGTGGAGTACCGTGGGTGTCAGCCGCTCAAGGCATAGTAAACTTTCGCCCCCCTTATTTAGGTATTTCAATTTATAAGACCAAAATTCAGTTATGTAAAAGAACAAGCAATGAAATTCCGTGCTAGTGCAGCGACCTGTTTAAAATAGTTCTATTGAATATTAGTGGTGTTTATGAACACAAATGAATCGTACAACCGAAAAAAAAATCAACAGCTTTCGCAGGATTTCGTTGAATTAAAACTTACTACTTCACCCGGACAGCGAGTTGATTCCCGGACTGTCCGGACGATAGCACTATCGTAGGCGCGATGCAACTATATGTTAGGATGTTTCAAATTTTTAAAAGATATTATTATTATTTATTGTGCAATTTTTCCGCCCCCTAAAAGGTAATTTTGCCGCCTCCTAAAAAGTGTTGCTTGGGGCGGGCCGCCCATTCCACCCCCACTAGGTACGCCACTGGTTGTACCTTTTCTTGATAGGCAACAGTTTGGTGAGAACTGCCCACTGGTCTGTGGATGGCTTGTTTACGATTTTATTCCGGAAAGTCAGGATTCTGTTGTCAGGTGGAGTGGAGGAGGTGAGAGGGGTCGTCGATAAGACGTTGGAGATATTAAAGTTAAAGACACCAATTAACAACAAAACAAAAATTTATTAGACAATAACATAACTAACATAGCTACATTGAACTTATCTCGAGCGTACCCGCGGAATTGGAGAAAGCGCGCTGAGTGAGAGTTTACATTAATGAATGCCATACCGCTACGAGTGGAAATCGAATGGTTTGTTGCAGGACTGGACAAATTCGAATCGTTGGGTTAAGGAACAGACAGCGGCGATGAGGAACGGCAAGGGTTCTCGGCAATAACGGTCGGTGAAGACTGTTGGCAATGCCGAGTTAGAGGATCGGCAAAGATGAGGGTTCCCTATCACGGACGGTGATGACAGACTGTGTTCACGGACGGCGACAACAGATTTCCTTTTCTTGTGGTCACCCCTCTTTTATACCTTTTGTCACGTTATTGGGTTTGTCAATTGCCGGTTTTAAGATAAGTTCCTAATGATTCATTTTTCAGATTCCTGAGAGACAGGAAACAACTCCGTGGGTAGGATATGTATACATCCTTTTCCGAAAAACTTCGAAAAAGGAAAAATTGAGCTTTTCTTAGTTTAACTTTAATAAATATATTTAATTTGATTTTATTTTATTCGGTCTGACTGTCACATTAATAACCAGCTAAACCTTTACACTTTAACTTTGAAGGTTTGTCAAGATGTAGTAAACAGATCAATTATGTTTTCAACTAAGAACATCGTCACTGCTTAAAATGAAAAGTTAAAGTTCTTTTTGTGTACGAAATTTAATAAATATATTTGTGCTGTTGATAATAAAACGTTACCTTATTATTGTCTGAAGTTTTATTTATAAAAATTATTTGTAATTTTAATTTTATTTACTTGACAAATTAATTTTGTAATTAGTATGTTTCAAACCACTACTACTTTCACACAGTATTATATAAAAATTTAAAGTNTCGCTCTGCCCCCTCGGTTCGCTATAATGCACCATTCGACAGCGAGAGAAAACAACTGGAAAAAAAGCATTCGGTAAAAGTTGAACAATTGTTTAGAAAATTGAAATACGGCTTTCGTTTCACCGAATTAAGAGCTTGTGTACATTCTGATATTAATTTAATTTAAATTTGTACTTGACAAATTAATTTTGTAATTAGTATGTTTCAAACCACTACTACTTTCACACAGTATTATATAAAAATTTAAAGTTATGACATCTAAAAAACTAGTTACTAAACCCTACACAAAACATTTCTTGGAATAAGCTACAGCAGAACAGCGAAAGCGTTCCACTCGACAGATTTAAATTTTCGCCAGTGCCGTGACAATGCAATATTTGGCTATGTCTTGAGCTACTCCAATATTATTTTTGTTAGTGTGCATGTTTTTTCGTTGTAAAATTTATTAAAGTTTATTTAAAATTATATCAATATGCAGAAATGTTATTATTAAGTAAAATATTAAAATTTTTTTTAAATATAATAATTGAGATCCTGTATATTTTATAAAAGCTCCAGACAACCTGGAATGGTGGGTTAAAAATAAAATAATATAATTAGAATTTTTTAACGATTTTAACTAACGAAACAAGACGAATTATATCGAAAAATATTTATTTATAATTTTTTATGAATTCTTACGAACTTTTATGAATTTTTATGAATTATAATATGAATTTTTATGAATATTTATAATTTTTATGAAGATCTCGCTGGCCGGATAATAACTTTTCGCGGGCCGAGGTTGCCCATTGTTGGTCTATATGATTTATTATCAAATTGTCAAAATCAGTATTAACTAGATTAAACTTAAAATATAATAATAATAATAAGAAATTAATTAATCCCTACTCTTTCTGACAAACGAAACTATTTAATGCATTATAAAAATTTAAAGTCTTTTCTAGAATAAAATCTAATATTAACCGAAATTCATGGAGTACAAGAATTTAATCAAGATGCTTGGTTTAAAAAATATGTAGTTATTTATAAACTAAAAATACAAAATTCGACAAATCATTTTAATAAGTCTTTTTTTTAATGTATGATTAATACCTTTTTCGGTACAACTTCTCAAAATGTAAAGAAACGTTTAATTTTAAATACTGCCAGGACCCTGAAACAATGTTGTAGATGTCACTGGTACAAAATTTTCAAAATATAAACGAAAACGCAATTTTATATGAAAAAATCTAACTCGTGTTTAGATAAACCGATTTATATCGGTTTTGTGTATTAGAATTAAGCAAATTACATATATATCTAACATTTTATAAAATTTAAATATTTTATAAAAAGTATATACGATAAAAATGTAAATTTATTACAGTATACACAATATATTTAATATTTAAAAAATTGAACCCTGAGCATAGGAGGAAAATTCTCAAATAATTTACTAATTATTTATATTAGAAATTTAATTTATTAATAATTTTAAATAATATTATATACTAAAATATACACGGGGAAAAACACCCTTTAAATCCAATGAGATACCTATCTGTATTTTTGTGATTATATTAATTAACACTGATTTTCACAAAATGCAAGAATTAGGTGCCTGTTTCCAGACTAATTAGAAAATTTTCACATGGGTCTAAAAATATGTTCGATTTCCCGCAAAAACGTAAAAATCCGCATCTGCGCCTGTAAATCTTGCAAGCGGCTTTCTCTTAACACTTTCATTGTTAACACTTTCATGTTAGCATTTCTATTGTTAAGGAATACATTTCTTTCATTCCCCTACTAAATTTGGTAGCGTACTAAAACGCAGTCAAAAACGCAAAAAACTGCATCTAAAACAGTAGAATAGAAGTTGAGTTCTTCAGGGTAAGACTTAATTCTTTCCCTCTCCCCAGTGGGAGAAATTTCGAAAAATCCCTTTTTAATGTGCTTTCTCGTGACGTACTCTAACTGTGAACCAAATTTCAACTTTCAACTCCAAACCGGTTGGGCTCTGCGCTTATTATTATTATTATTATTATTATTATAAACCGATTTCGATGATATGTAGAGAGTAATTATTTTTAATTGGAAGAAACCTAGCAACTAATTTCTTCGACTTGAAATAAAATTTTTGCAGAATTAATTGAAATTTGTTCGTTGTTTGCTACAAATAAAATACCTGTAACATTATCCTAAGTGAATGCTTTGAATATTTTAGTACATTGGGTTTGACTGTTTTAAATTCATAATTTATTTCCAACGCATTTATTAGCATTAACTACATCCAAGTGTTTAAAGCAACTTATTACACTTGTATTTAATTTGCAAAAAAAAATTCTACTAAATAAAGATCGAATAATGTCAAGTGTTAAAATAGAAGCACACCTTGTGTTAGTGAATCAAAAAGAAATATCATATATTATCAGACTTATATAAATAAGTGTAAATGTAGTTGTGAAACTGTTATTTATGTAAAACTTAGCCTGTGTCTTCTATATCAGATATTTCTATCTGATATAAAGGATACAGTTGAAAATCTGTTATTTCAGAGAAATCATCTCTATAACATACGGAATTTTAATTATTTAAAAAAAAAAACGTATTTAGCCATTTCTTGTGCCTTATTTGTGTTGAAGCTAGACCCTAATGTCACGGGAGTTGTTTTCAAAGGGCAATCAGTTCTCCTGCCTTCTACTTAATCAGCTTTCTATCAGAGGTGAAGGGAAATAGTCAGTTGAAACGTAATAATTGATTCTTTATGAAATTAAAGTAATTTTTATCTTTGCCTTACGCAATAAAATGATAGTTTAGTTAATATACTCGTACAGAAGAATAATCTGTATTAATTAACCTTATTGACGATGAGACAGTTTGGGTTCTATTTTTCTATAAATATGTATTATTGCATTTTACAATCAAACTTGTAAAAAAATTAGATATTAAAATAAAAGTTATCTATGTCATTATCTGTCTCCAATTTTTGTCTCTTAAAAATTTTCTGCAGACGTCGATCAATGGATTATAAATAGAATACAATGGATAATCGGTTAACGAAAAAATCGGATAACAAACACTTGCGCGAAAGATTTCTATGTTTAGACAACCTACACCTGAAAGAAGAAATGCAAGAAGAAGTGACCTAAAATAATGAATAGCTGTCGGTCTTCCTTGGTTTCTGGACTGGAATGAAAATAATATAAATAGACATCAAAACTGAAACTTGGTTTCTATAGTAATATTTTTGAAATGTGCAAGTAAAATAGCAAATGTAAAGAGTAAACAGATGGCTGATGTTCCTGGACAGTATGGCTTCAAATGGCTTACAGTAGACCGCAGTTCAATCTTATCTAAGAAAGATACTCCACATTAGACATATTTCTTAACTCCCACAAACGGAAAAAAATATGACTAATAAAAATGCAAGACTGCGTATATATATATTTTTATTATAAACGTAGTAAATAACTATATATATTTTTATTTTTGGGGTATCCAGAACGAATTAATCAAATTTCCATAAAAATCTATGGGAAACCGATAATCGGTTAACGAACAATTCGGATAGCGAACAAAATCTTGCAATGGATTATGTTCGTTAACCGATCACCCACTGTGTATAGAAAAACACAGTATGGGGATTGAAAATCTAAATATGGAATTCATGGATAAATAATTTAAATAATAAAAATCAATTACTTTATTAATGAATTTACTCATTCATAAAGTAATTAAATGAATGAATAAATTAAGTTTAAATGACCTTATTCTGCTGTCTTTAATACAACTTTAAATTATTAGTTAAGATAAATATACTGTATTTGATGATTAAAGTTCGGGAGATATAAATATATTTATATTATAAATATTCTAACAATATAACTTATTTTAAAAAATAACATATTAATTGTCACGTGTTATGAATGATATTTAAATTATGCAACGTGTACTTTCAACAAGTGCATTCCTTTCATAACAAATCCAACACCTACAGTACATTACTGAAAAAACTCTAGCATGAAATATAAATATTATATTTTCTTTACTTATCGTGGGATTATTCGTATTTAGAATAAATAAACCCTTTCAATAAACTTACATAAACAACAAGGAAATTTATATCGTTATTCTAAGTACAAGTATAATGTTGTAGAATTATATATTTACGCAATACGTTTAATTCATGAAATACAAAAATGTGTTATTGTATCGAGTGTTATTTATTAATTTAAAATTTGTTTTTGTATTACGTTTCTTTTATTAATCTTTTTGATTTATTTCGAGAACTTGTAAATAAATTGGTTATCAATATACACTCTGATAAAATTTTAACAGATGGTCACACAGGAAGAATGCCGTTTAATATTTCGTTTGGTGACAATATAAAATTTTTTTAAAAATAATATAAATCTGCATTTATTCTTATAATGTTAAATGTAATGACGTTATGATGAAATGTAGGATTTATTTTCAAAAACTATACCGTGAACATTAAACTTAATAGTTATTTATATTATGAAATTTCAATTATTTACGTTAGAAAATGATTTTACATACCAGAAAAATATACGAGAAAAAACACCAACTGAATCGAATGAGTTACTTTTTCGTTTTCTTTCCATCCTGTATTAATTTCTCTTGTTCACAATGTTCTATATACTGCGTTTGTAGTACTGCTTATGAAATATATCTATCAGATAATATATAATATTTAGTTTAAAGTGTAGAGGTGTAGCTGGTTATTAGTGTTTAGAAAACCTTGAAGTTATATAAAAGTATAGTAACAGCAAAGTCATGTTTTAAGAGAGATTTAAATTCGTCACTTATATAACTAAAACTTAAAATTCTTTTTATACGCTTAAAATACTATAAATATGTGCAAAGGAAGACTTGTCTGCAGACTGATAAATATATAACAATAAATTATTTCTTACGGCAAAAAATACCGAGAAACGAGTTGCGCAACTTTCGAAGAGAAAAACACTAAGATTTATTTACAGAAAGTTATAATTTTGTACAACATCATAAAATATGAGATTTTGTTATAAAAACTGTTATATTTGTAGTTATTATAAAATAACAGAATTTTATTTTTAAGGGTACATTTAAGTTTTATTTTCAAAAATTGTTTATGCTAATAAACATATATAATAAGTTTTTGATACATAAGAATAAGTTTTTGATTAAGTCTGACCCTATTCGAGATAAGATCCGTGACTGCTATCTCTCTATTGTTTGACCTTTAAGATCCAAAATTTAGCAGCATTGATGATCTTTATATAAACGCTTGCCTGTCAAATTTTGATTCATTTCCTCATCTTGTAGATTTCCTCATCTTGTAACATTAAACGAAATAGAAATTAAAACACACCCTTATTCACACACAATTTTTTCTTCTGTTTTCTGAATAATTTTTGGTTCGGGTAGTCCAATAACCTCACGTTTCTAAAAAATCTACTAGGGTTAAATTTCATGCGATGTCAATACTTTCTCGTGTTATATACATAAGAAGCGAGAAGATTATTTGTATTTATTTTCTGCGAATTCTCTAAATGTTCGAGTATATTAGTTAGGATATTTCCCATGCATAATTTTTTTAAACGAATTAATCGTCATTAACTATATCCAAATTGTTTTAAACCATGTATAATATTTAGTATAAAAATCTAATTCAAAATTTATAGTTAAAAATCGTACAATATTGAAATCGTATATAAAAGACAGTTTTGAAAACTTTAAAAGGTTTTTTCACGATGGTTGGAACACAGTCAACCGTTACGTAGTTGACCTTGTATTATATGTTCTAATGTTATAGCAGTCTGTTCACCATTATATGGTATAGTTTTGAGTATAGTTTTAAGGTAGTTGTATATGTTCTAAAAGATGACGCTTACTGTTCATACAGTTATAGCGGTCTTTTAACCATTATATTGTATAGTTTCGAGTTTATATTTATAATGTATAATTTTAAGTATATTAACACTTTTAGTTAATACCAATTGATGAGGAAGTAATTTCTATTAGAAAATAGAGAATAGTCTTTCACCAAAAAATCCCAAAATGCATTTTGGGTTTTTTGTTTCCATTCTTACATTGTCAATTTCACTGTACATCCGTTTTTTGTTTTTATTAAATGTTTTTACTTTGATTTCTGAGCGTTTGTGCCCATTATCACTGGTGTGATAAGCTCTTACTAATATCTACCTCACGTTTGTAGCTATTTAATTTAATTACAGTACATGTTCTCTGTCTGAATTTATATCAATTATGTAACATTTCATCGGCTATCTTTGAAATTTTTATTATAAAATTCTGTATTAATAATTTCTAAAAAGTGTTTAAAAGAATTCAACACTGTTTTTGTGTACGTCCTCAATTTTGTATACTTAAAATTTCCAAATATGTTTAACTGAGACAGAAATTAGAAACTTGACCAGGGAAGATAACATATCTGATAACAGTTCTATTCCTACTGATGTATCTCCCTTTCTTGACTAATAACCCAAGGTAGAAATCTCATGAAATTCTGGGATTTGAAAATGATTTGGTTACACCGCGGTCAACACCACATTTAGGCATACAGATGCGTGNGAGAAGATTACTTGTATTTATTTTCTGCGAATTCTCTAAATGTTCGAGTATATTAGTTAGGATATTTCCCATGCATAATTTTTTTAAACGAATTAATCGTCATTAACTATATCCAAATTGTTTTAAACCATGTATAATATTTAGTATAAAAATCTAATTCAAAATTTATAGTTAAAAATCGTACAATATTGAAATCGTATATAAAAGACAGATTTAAAAACTTTAAAACGTTCTTTTCACGATGGTTGAAACACATTCAACCGTTACGTAGTTGACCTTGTATTATATGTTCTAATGTTATAGCAGTCTGTTCACCATTATATGGTATAGTTTTGAGTATAGTTTTAAGTTTGTATTTATAATGTATAATTTTATTTATATTTATAATGTATGGTTCTATTTATATTTATAATGTATAATTATATTAACACCTTTTGTTAATACCAACTGATGAGAGACTTTTTTTTTTTTAACTCTTTCCGCCCTGTGGGCACTAAGAGGGTCTCGTTTTGCAAGCCCATTATGGGTTCGGCTAGGCCCACAATGGGGCTGCCGGGTGGTAAGGGACGGGGCCCGACATATTCGAACGGACCACCCTCCGAAAAATTCCTGGGGATTTTTCGACCCGTTCGGATTCGAGCCCGGGTCCCCCAGAGAGGTGGGCTGCCACCTTGACCGCTCGGCCATCCGGCCTACTGATGAGGGACTATTTTCTATTAGAAAATAATCTGAAATGCGTTTTTGGTTCTTCTTTCCATAGTTATATTCACTGTACATCCGTGTTTTGTTTTTATTAAATGTTTTTACTATGATTTCTGAGTGTTCGTGCCTATTATCACTGGTGTGATAAGCCCTTCCTATTATCTACCTCACGTTTGTAGATATTTAATCTAGTTATATATTCTCTGTCTGAATTTATGTCAATTGTGTAAAATTTAATTGCATATCTTTGAAATTTTTATTATAAAATTCTGTATGAATAATTTCTAAAAAATGTTTAAAAGAATTCAACACTGTTTTTTGTGTACGTCCTCAATTTTGTATACTTAAAATTTCCAAATATGTTTAACTGAGACAGAAATTAGAAACTTGACCAGGGAAGAATTTCATATCTGATAACAGTTCTATTCCTACTGATGTATCTCCCTTGCTTGACTAGTAATCCAAGGTATAAATCTGATAAATTTCTGGGATTGGAAAATGGTTTGGTTACGCTGCGATCGACACCACATTTATACATACAGATGCGTGGCAAAAAAAAATCAAACATAAAGGTTAGGTGACAAAATATCAGGGATGTTTGAGTTCGTTCATCGCTCGTTTTCAAAGTGCAGCCGTTTAACCGCCTTTTTCTTGCTGCTTCTCCCAAAGAAGTTCCGGTTACCCATTATAATATTTACAACTGGTGTCTTTCGTCTCGACAATATGTCTATTCTCAAGGACTTTGTGAATGAAAATTAATTATATTTATTTAGAACTGCTAGGATCCTTCATTGTAGAAATTTGAATAGTGATGATATTTACTTTTCGCAAACTGATTGTTAACTCTCTGCAAATATGTTTTTTGAGAAACCACTGTTTTTTTCATGTAATGCTTTATAAACAGTTACAGTTCACTTATGTACAAGATATAAAGCCGTAAGAAGAAAAACAATGCATATAAATTTTTCATAGTGAATAAATAAATAAATAATCTAAAAATAATAATAGAGAGGTTGAGGCGCACGTTTTAAACGTGTAAACGTGTACGTGTGACGTTCGTCGCCGCTTTCCCGTAAGCCTAAAAGTTTGACGATGGTGTTTGGAATGTCGAGCGTGATTCCACCGACTATCCAAACACCATTGTCAAACTTTTAGGCTTACGGGAAAGCGGCGCCGAACGTCACACGTACACGTTTACACGTTTAAAACGTGCGCCTCAACCTCTCTATTA
>NW_019385658.1:7964-11287 GCF_000671375.1 Centruroides sculpturatus | reverse complement strand
GGGGGAGAGAGACAGGATTAAGGCTTACTCTGAAAAACTTGGCTTCTATTATACTATTTTAGATGCGGGTTTTTGCGTTTTTGATTGCATTTTAATAGGATACGTCAACAGAATGTACACTAAGAAGGAAGTTTTCGAAAAATTTTCCCCCACTGGGGAAGTGTTATATATTTATAATAGATACATTTTGAGCCACAACAAGGCGTGGCGGGGTCTGCTAGTATATTAAGACATTTCTAATTATTTTTCGGAATGAAGGGGCAACAGTTGAATTCATGATGATGCTGTTAATTAATTGATAAACATTTCAACAGAATTTTATTAAATTAATGAATTTTTTTATTAATTAAACAATTTTTTTCAGCTAAAATATGTGTATTCTGTTTAACTATTTGTTATTAAATTGTCTGCCTTGTAGAAATTAAAAGAGCCTTTATTAATTTATCAATAATGGCTCAGCCAGGAGAAAATAAATAAATACTTAATATCGGTACGTTATTGACACCAGATAATCTGTTTCTTTAATATATAAAAATTAGAAATATTATATAAATTTTTACTAATTAATTAAGTTAATGTAAATTAAAACCAAAGGACAGATAAACAGAAAAATATAAAATATTCTTCATAAAGTAAAAATAAAATCACTGAATTTATAACTTTTCACTGCAAAAAACAGAAAATGTTAACAGTTTTCAGTGTTAATGATTATTTATTTATATAACGTGTGAAAATCAATCGGTTTTGTAAAATATTTTCTTTCTCGAATTTCGTCATTGCAGAAAGTGTCATACAATACACATTGTCATTTCTCTAAATGAAAGACCTTCATCACTCGTACCTAATACAAAGAAAAATATTACATGAATACATAATTTTTAACTTTACAGTGTTCGAGATTAAGTGATTTGATATTACTTTTGGAAGTGCCATTCTCGGTTATCTAAAGGACAAACTTGTCTTTTCTTCAGCCAACGCGAAATGCAATGGAAATGAAATGCGTGCTAGAAGTAAACAACGAAAACAATGAATTAAACAGATGAAATTACGCAGGTAAGAAGCGAATGTTACGAAATATAATGTTTATTTACATTGCAACTTCCCCAAGCCACGGGACATTTTTCACCCTCCTGATCTTTCTGGGCTAAGCATTAGATACCTGAAAAAAAAAATATATATATATATATTTTTTTCTTTGCAAATTATCTATGTAATATCAATTATAAAATACTTCGAATCAACGTCGTTTTTGCCTACATAAATCCGAAATTTTACATCGACAAATGGCACAAATTTCCATTTCTGGGACTGAAATTGAAAATAAAGGTGCGTTAGATAAATAACACCGAATATCACGAAAATAACATTAGTAATATATCACAATAGAAATTAGTAATATAAAGAAATCTTACCCCAATTCCACGAAGCTACGGCATTTCACTGAAAAATCTAATATTATTCAAAGAGTATAAATAAAATGTAGTGAAGAAGTTTTACTTACCTTTATGACTTGAAATCTAATTCGAGTATCGTCATCATTCGACATGACAGGAATTTCGCTTGAAGTTTTATCAGTCGCCATCTCGAAAATATTATTCTACTTGAATAAACAAGGAAAATATAAACTGGAAATAATGATTACAATAACATTTCGTATTTTATTCATACGAATAATCACTAAAATATATCATACTATGAATATATTAATACACATTTGACTTATATTAAGTAGTCTCATTAGCTCTTTACTCATAATATATTTGACAGAAACGTTACAAATAATATTTATCAAAGAAGCTTCAGAGAATATTTATTAATTATAGTATGTTGTGTACTCAAGTACGGGATAGGTAGTTATAGAGTATGTGTTTATTTCAGCTAGAAGATTAATGGAATCGAAAAAAAAAATGTGAATCTAAGATTGAAAAAGTAAGGAAAAGAAGAGGGAAATCATCGCTACGAAATTTGTGTATATAACAGAATTATTAAATAATAAATACAAATGAATTTCGTATAGAGGTGAGCGTGAGGCACCATCTTTTATGTAAATTAATAATTGTAATTTTTAATTATCAATTTATATTTTATAAATTATATTTTTTAAATAATAATCATTTGAATATATACCTTTGAATATATACCTTTTTGAATATATCATTTGAATATATACCTTTTTGAATATTTCCACGCGGACGGGTAAACCTTCAGTGTTCTTTGATGCATGCTTCCTCTTATAAATTTTAGCGCTAATCGCTAAAATTTATAAGAGCGCAAGGGTTTAACAATATCTACTTCGTTCCATTTTACTATATAGCCTTTAACCTGAGCCATCTAGGAAAATACTATAGGGCTGGATCATTTTTGACATTATATTTGTGATCTGTACGGCTGACTACCAAACCTATTGTTTTAACGCCAATATATTTTTTTCTAGTTATAATTGTACGTTTTCGTAAGGAATCTTGTACATTTTTGCTTTTTCTTCTTTTTATGTGTTCTTTATTATTTCTTAAAACTGTGTTTAGGTTCGGAGCACTTTTAAAATCCATTTTTAAACCGTTGCAGTCCGCAATTTCTTTCATAATGTCTTTCGGTTTTCTGTTACAGTCGACCCCCCTATAAGACGGTAGATACGTTCCGTCCTTTATGAATCGATTTTTTACGAGTCCTTGCCAATCCCAGCCCGACACGTATGCACTTTACAGACTATGGCTGTTTGAAAAGCTTCTTCCATAAAATTAATCGATTCTGGATTAATCCGACTCAACATTTCCAAACTACGTATAGTTTTTTTGGAAATAATCCGTATAAACTACGCTACAAAACAAAAAATTGTAGGATTACTTACCGAGTGTGCACCGTTCAACATCGCCGTTGCTCAAGCTTGTTTTCGTATCGGAACAGCTCAGCAAACCGCGGCCGCGATTTCTGATGTTATTTTTCTGCGAAAACTTCGTTGAACTTTGGAGACATCATTAATATAAATAATTTTAATCGCCGTTGAATAAGGAATGTTTCTTTCACACGAAATGTATAAAATTACAGTACTGTATTAGACTTACGGTACCTAATTTACATACTGTACAGACGATAGTTAGCCTAAACTCTCCGTAGCGTGGCACTAGATGGCAGAAAGCATATATATAATTATAATAAAGTTACAATAAATTGAGTTAATATATAATTATATGTACAGTACCTAATTTATATATAATTATATGTACAGACGAAACTAAACTCAATTTAACCGCCTAAACTGTGCGTAGCGTGGCGCTAGACGGCGGGAAAGTAGTTCGGCTGCCCGATGACGTTTTACGTAATTA
>NW_019385658.1:0-7204 GCF_000671375.1 Centruroides sculpturatus | reverse complement strand
AGTGCGAGAAGCAAGAAAAACGAACGTATACCCCAGAATAGATTTTATATTTAAGTTTTACTAATTTGACGAATTTCAGAAGTCAAAGAAATGCCTGCGATGACATTTATAAATACATCTCTGTTTGAGAATCTATCCTAGAAAATTATTATTTTTTTATATTATAACTATATATCAATTGTTGATCTTAAATCACACAATTTGATAAAATTTGATACATTTACACTTCGACCGGTTTATACAACTCAGACATTATAAATATATTTTTAATAACTGAATTTTTGTATCAGTTATTTATTATTTATTTGGTACAACGTACAAATACGCGATGTAAGGTGAGCAGAATTAAGACGAAAACACCGAACAAAGTTTGTGCATGACAAAACATAAATCTAATATTAAATGCAAACCCATCTGGGCTGTAAAAAATTGATATCACAGAATTTTTATATAAACAAGACTCTTACACTTCGACCTGTTTATACAACTCTGATAATATAAATATATTTTTAATAAGTGCATGTTTTGTATCAGTTATTAAAACAATCTGTAAACTATAACAATAGTTTAAAACGTAACAAGAAATTTTTACATTTTATGCATATTTTGTACATTATTGATGAATATGCATGATATTAAGAAATGCATATGATATGTATGCATAATCATACATATCGTATGCATAACGAAAAGATATCATATTCATAATATGCACAAAACATTTATGCAAAAAAAGAACGTTTTTGGAAACTTCGAATCGTTTTTTCACAGTTATTGCAAGACAACTTTTTGCAATAAAAATTTTCTATATATTCGATTTTCCGAACTTTTAACAATTATTATAAATACATGCGCGAAAGAGCCTATTAAGCTAAGTCATTCTCGTTAGGGCGCGACTATGCAGACGCGAATTTACAGCGAGCGAGATATTGCGAGAGATTTAGTTTCCGCAAAAAAAAACCATGCACAAACGAGAAGCGAGAAATAACGCTAGCGAGAGCGAATCTCTGGTTCTCGAATATATCTGACAGGTTCTGATATTTATTGCGTTTCGCCTCTTCTCGCCGCATATTCTTGCTCGCTCGGAAAATTTGCTCGTTTGTGTCTGCATAGTCGCAGCCTTACGGTTGATTGTAACGGAAATTTTGAAACAATGTTTGAAAATTTTGTAACGTTTTATTTTGTATATTTTTACATTATTCAAAATATATATTTCTTCTTGGATTTTTTAAATTATAACAAAGGGCTTCGAATATTTGGTGATAGTCAACGATGAATTCGTTTCAAATTATTCATTGGTGATATCTCTACCCAATGCGCATAACATTTATGAAATTTACTCGAATAATGTGAACGGTACTTGATTTGCATGGAAAGACGAATATCTATTGAATAATTTTAGATAAATATTATTTCACGTGTATATTATTGATTTCTATTTTTAAATTCCACGTTGTTATGTCTATAATGAAGTAAATCGTGTTAAATTTCATCTCGGTTTCTATTTTGAAAAGTAATAAGAGAGAAAAGTTCCGTTTGTGTGTGCGCGCAAAAGCACGTATTGTTGTCTATTTCATTTAATATTCCAAAACGAGGTAACGATTAAAAAACAAAATTTGTGAAATTAGCTATTATAAGGACACGAATGACGATAAAATTTCGTAGTTAAAAGCAGGGGCGGATCTAGATTAGGGTTTATTAAAGTTCAAAGGGGTCCCAGTTTTTGTTAGATTAAAAATCTTTACATTGATTAAGATAAAACAAACACAGGTAGGCATCCTATAACGCGGTACTTTTACAACGCGTTTTCGCTCCAACGCGGCTGGAAATATGCGGAAATTTTCTTACAACACGGTACTTTTACAACGCGGTTTACGGTATTTAAAAACGAATTATCTTCACATAACAAAAAAATCGCAACGGATCACGTGATACGAGCCGCAGTTCGGCATATTGAGCTAAAAGTCTTTGAAAACAGCTGTTTGTAGACGTTGGGATGTTATTCCCTTGTATGTTTCGGGGGAAGACCGGTTTATAGAGAGATGTGCATTAGTTACCGTAAACATTGAAATATATCACTAAATTTTCGATCATTTACACTTTTTCAATAAGTTGGGACCGCAAAAATGGTCCAAAATACAGTATAAACTTCTATTGGATGTATATTTTTAACAACATAATAAAAGCAGGTTATTTTTTGCGATTTTTACTGTCCACAAAATTGATTAAAAAAATTTTAGCCATAACAATGCCGAATGAAAAGAAAGGACCGTCGTTAAATAGGAAATTTATAACTCTTCAAAGAAAGATTGAAATTTTGGATCGAATTAAATATCAAGTGTGGCTAGCTGATATCAGTAGGCATTTTAATTTAAATAAGTCGACGATTCGATCGGAAGAAAAGATCAGAAATTTGGTCGCATCCGGATCATCTATTCTCGCGAAAAATGTTGCTCGTCCGAGAACACCTACAATGGAAAAAATGAAAGAAGCGCTAATATTATGGGTAGAATATGTGAACAAAAAACGGTTGCCTTTAAATAAAACTGCACTTAAACACAAAGCCTTAAAAATATTTTATTATTTAAAACAAATAGGACAGTCGTCAGCTGACGAAACCAGTGCTAAATTCGTGGCTAGCAATGGCTGGTTTGGAAAATTTAAAAAACGCTATTCAAACGCCAAGTTTTTCTCTTTTTATAACCGAATCCCAGTTTTTGTATTAAATTGGTGTCTCCTATAACGCAATTTTCCACAACGCGGTATTTTCAAGGAACGTATCTACAGCGTTGTAGGAGGCGTACCTGTAATACGATAAATTATCATTATTATTATATCTATATCTATATATAGATATAAAAATGGACGTGTGTGTCCTTATATTTCACTTTTCCGCAAAAACTGCACATCGCACATGAATTGTGTTTGTATGTGGTAGTAGCCCCAAGTCTTCATTCGTGCATAGGGGTGGTTGCGTCTCGATAGCTATAAGGGTGCGGGAGATATGAGGATGAAGGTGGTTGAAAGTGTCTTTCTATTTCGAATGTTTTCTTCGAATTTGTTCGAATTTAATTCGAACATAAAATTCGAATATTGGTATGTAACGGACACTTTGTACTGTACATGTGATTTGTCGAGTGGCCAGTGGCGCGAAACTATTGTTCGTGGGATTATGACTAAACGCCCCTAAGGCAGAAGACCCCTAACCGCGGAAACGGAAGTCGTTGCGAGAGTAATCCTGCGCGGTACGAGAGGAACCGCAATGTCAGTCACTTTTTGGTTTAGTCTCTTGTTGGGAGGACGTCGAAGTGCGAGAAGCAAGAAGAACGAACGTATACCCCAGAATAGATTTGAACCTTGAGGTACAGACTCGTCACCTTGAACTTGTACCTGGCTAAGATTCCTGTTAGCCGTAACATGGTTCGATTATAGAACGATTGTAAACGTTTTAGAAACGTTGAAAATAGTTCGTTTGACTTAACATAAAAATTATCTAATTAGTCTGGAAACAGGGGACCTAATTCTTGCATTCTGTGAAAACGGGAAAGATTAGCTATAATGTAATTATCTTAATCTTCACTATCGTTACTTTTTGCCCACGAAGCGGGTCCTTGCAGCTAGATTCTAGATTACTTAAAAAAACAGTCTTTTATATATTTAAAAGAACTATATTACATACAAATAAAAACTCAGCGAAGCGGGTCCTTGCAGCTAGTTATTAATATTAACTATATTTACTATACGAAAGGTGCTCAATGTTAATGAAAAAGTATTAAAAATTTTTGGTAATAATTTAATTTTTGTAGTCCCTTGACACTTGAGGGCGAGGATTTAAGCGCTACTGGTTCCTATGTACAGTACAGTACCTAATTTATATATAATACTGTACAGACGATAGTAAACTCAATTTACCCGCCTAAACACTCGGTAGCGTGGCGCTGGACAGCGGAAAGTAGTTCGGCTGCTCGTCCACTATTAGTCCAGATTCGACCAATCCTGTCGCGACACGAGTCGGCGATGACGTTTTACCACGTTTTACGAGTCCCTTTTAGCGTCCTTATACGAATACTGTCGCAAATTTTTCGCTACGTTATAGGAATCTCCGTTATAGGAACCCACGTTATAGGGGGGTCGACTGTATATAATGATTGTGAGTAAAGGTATGTGTCATATGTATTTNGAATCGTAATTATAGGAACCCGTCTTATAGGGGGTATACTGATATGTAAAATTTGTGATTTCACTAAAGTTGTCGTTTGGAGTTTTTCCTGTTTACATATTGAAGTTCCTAATCATTTCTGTTATCGTGCTTGTTTTGTATGCTAGAGTTTTGGCCACTTAAAAAATTCTGTCAGTTTCCTTGTTTTGTATCCATGACACTACTCAATATAGAAAAACCTTTTTTAATAAGAGCCCGGTAAAAATATTTGAAAATTACATTTTTTTCGATATTATTTGAATGTATTTATTAATTTAATGTTGTTTTTCAGATTTCGAAGACAATATATTTAAGTTTTACTAATTTGACGAATTTCAGAAGTCAAAGAAATGCCTGCGATGACATTTATAAATACATCTCTGTTTGAGAATCTATCCTAGAAAATTATTATTTTTTTATATTATAACTATATATCAATTGTTGATCTTAAATCACACAATTTGATAAAATTTGATACATTTACACTTCGACCGGTTTATACAACTCAGACATTATAAATATATTTTTAATAACTGAATTTTTGTATCAGTTATTTATTATTTATTTGGTACAACGTACAAATACGCGATGTAAGGTGAGCAGAATTAAGACGAAAACACCGAACAAAGTTTGTGCATGACAAAACATAAATCTAATATTAAATGCAAACCCATCTGGGCTGTAAAAAATTGATATCACAGAATTTTTATATAAACAAGACTCTTACACTTCGACCTGTTTATACAACTCTGATAATATAAATATATTTTTAATAAGTGCATGTTTTGTATCAGTTATTAAAACAATCTGTAAACTATAACAATAGTTTAAAACGTAACAAGAAATTTTTACATTTTATGCATATTTTGTACATTATTGATGAATATGCATGATATTAAGAAATGCATATGATATGTATGCATAATCATACATATCGTATGCATAACGAAAAGATATCATATTCATAATATGCACAAAACATTTATGCAAAAAAAGAACGTTTTTGGAAACTTCGAATCGTTTTTTCACAGTTATTGCAAGACAACTTTTTGCAATAAAAATTTTCTATATATTCGATTTTCCGAACTTTTAACAATTATTATAAATACATGCGCGAAAGAGCCTATTAAGCTAAGTCATTCTCGTTAGGGCGCGACTATGCAGACGCGAATTTACAGCGAGCGAGATATTGCGAGAGATTTAGTTTCCGCAAAAAAAAACCATGCACAAACGAGAAGCGAGAAATAACGCTAGCGAGAGCGAATCTCTGGTTCTCGAATATATCTGACAGGTTCTGATATTTATTGCGTTTCGCCTCTTCTCGCCGCATATTCTTGCTCGCTCGGAAAATTTGCTCGTTTGTGTCTGCATAGTCGCAGCCTTACGGTTGATTGTAACGGAAATTTTGAAACAATGTTTGAAAATTTTGTAACGTTTTATTTTGTATATTTTTACATTATTCAAAATATATATTTCTTCTTGGATTTTTTAAATTATAACAAAGGGCTTCGAATATTTGGTGATAGTCAACGATGAATTCGTTTCAAATTATTCATTGGTGATATCTCTACCCAATGCGCATAACATTTATGAAATTTACTCGAATAATGTGAACGGTACTTGATTTGCATGGAAAGACGAATATCTATTGAATAATTTTAGATAAATATTATTTCACGTGTATATTATTGATTTCTATTTTTAAATTCCACGTTGTTATGTCTATAATGAAGTAAATCGTGTTAAATTTCATCTCGGTTTCTATTTTGAAAAGTAATAAGAGAGAAAAGTTCCGTTTGTGTGTGCGCGCAAAAGCACGTATTGTTGTCTATTTCATTTAATATTCCAAAACGAGGTAACGATTAAAAAACAAAATTTGTGAAATTAGCTATTATAAGGACACGAATGACGATAAAATTTCGTAGTTAAAAGCAGGGGCGGATCTAGATTAGGGTTTATTAAAGTTCAAAGGGGTCCCAGTTTTTGTTAGATTAAAAATCTTTACATTGATTAAGATAAAACAAACACAGGTAGGCATCCTATAACGCGGTACTTTTACAACGCGTTTTCGCTCCAACGCGGCTGGAAATATGCGGAAATTTTCTTACAACACGGTACTTTTACAACGCGGTTTACGGTATTTAAAAACGAATTATCTTCACATAACAAAAAAATCGCAACGGATCACGTGATACGAGCCGCAGTTCGGCATATTGAGCTAAAAGTCTTTGAAAACAGCTGTTTGTAGACGTTGGGATGTTATTCCCTTGTATGTTTCGGGGGAAGACCGGTTTATAGAGAGATGTGCATTAGTTACCGTAAACATTGAAATATATCACTAAATTTTCGATCATTTACACTTTTTCAATAAGTTGGGACCGCAAAAATGGTCCAAAATACAGTATAAACTTCTATTGGATGTATATTTTTAACAACATAATAAAAGCAGGTTATTTTTTGCGATTTTTACTGTCCACAAAATTGATTAAAAAAATTTTAGCCATAACAATGCCGAATGAAAAGAAAGGACCGTCGTTAAATAGGAAATTTATAACTCTTCAAAGAAAGATTGAAATTTTGGATCGAATTAAATATCAAGTGTGGCTAGCTGATATCAGTAGGCATTTTAATTTAAATAAGTCGACGATTCGATCGGAAGAAAAGATCAGAAATTTGGTCCCATCCGGATCATCTATTCTCGCGAAAAATGTTGCTCGTCCGAGAACACCTACAATGGAAAAAATGAAAGAAGCGCTAATATTATGGGTAGAATATGTGAACAAAAAACGGTTGCCTTTAAATAAAACTGCACTTAAACACAAAGCCTTAAAAATATTTTATTATTTAAAACAAATAGGACAGTCGTCAGCTGACGAAACCAGTGCTAAATTCGTGGCTAGCAATGGCTGGTTTGGAAAATTTAAAAAACGCTATTCAAACGCCAAGTTTTTCTCTTTTTATAACCGAATCCCAGTTTTTGTATTAAATTGGTGTCTCCTATAACGC
>NW_019385657.1:228020-230796 GCF_000671375.1 Centruroides sculpturatus | reverse complement strand
GTCCGATACAAAATTATTATATATATTTAAAAATATGCAAAAAACTTTTGAAGTAAATTTTAACTCCTTATCATTATTGTCAACAGGAAAAAATTGAAATTATACATTCCTATCTATATGCATTATTGTAACAGAAATTTACAAATGAAATATCAACTACTGTAAGTCTGGCCAAATTCATGAGATATGAAAAGGCCCCTCTTAGTTGTCTTCAGAGTATAGTTAAAAAAGAAAATATGCACTGTAACAGTTGTTTGTAGTCATTTACAAAATAATGAATGTTTACTGGATTACTTCCATTCATTAATATGTTCAGATCTATTCAAATCATTACATTTTTAATTTTACCAATACAGTTCCGTCCACTCTTTCAAATACAATTTATTAAAATTNTAATTAAAATATTTTAAACAGATTTTATTTTATTTTTTGTTAATTGTAAAATAGTTGTGTGTCTTAGCCAGAGATTGGCAACTTGTAGCCCGCATTGCACAAAATAATAAATATACCAATTTCCCACCTTAACAATAGAATTTTTGCTGCATTTTTCTTAATTTTCTACAACTTAAGTACATTTTTTCATCAATGAATTTAGTAAAAAGTAAAACAAGAAATCAGCAAACAAACTCACATTAAAATTAATTTTAAAAAACTAGCAGTAACCAAATATTTTGGATATACTATGTTCACATCAGTTCCAGAAGTCAAATTAAGTATACTTACATTAATTTATAATCATATATGAATAAATAACTTATCTATCTGTATTTTTTTTTCTTTTTTCTTGTGTGTGGCCTGCATCAGTTTAAAAGTTTTAAATATTGCCCATACATAGAAAAAGGTTGCCCATCCCTGGTCTAGGCAATCATTTGAGATTGCTTGGAATTGTGCTTGAAGCACAAATTACACAATTTTTTTATATGGTACCTGTTGACATAATCCCACATAAAACAAGACCATACTGTATTCTACATGTTATAATTGTGTGTTAACCATATCACTCACCTCTGACATCACATGTTTAACACCTACAGAATATACATCGGGATTAAATCTTATATCAAATTCTGAAATAAATAAATGTAAATATTGTAATTGATTTTCTATCTAAACATTAATTTATTATGATAATAATTTACCTGCTTCTTTTAATGAGCCAACAGTTATTGCTGCTTTCTTTAGAACTTCTTTAGTGTTATCAACTACTTCAGAATCTACAGAAATAAAGGAATAGAAAAAATAATATATATATATATATATATATTTTAAAATTGTGTATTTTTTAATTTTTGGATCATATAATGCATGTTATATTTGACTGATGATAGAAAAAACATTTATCAATACTATATATTACATACTATATAATACACATAGTATAGTCTATATAATATTGATAAATGTTTTTTCTATCATCTGTCAAATATATCATGCATTATATGATCCCAAAATTAAAAAAATATATCATAAAATTCTAAAATTTTATTCAATAAAAAAACACTTAATGTAGATATCTTTTTCTATTAATATTTGGAATGTGTAGCTATTAAAAACTATCACACTTTAAACTGTATTTATGAAGTTAGTCTTTCATACACAATTGAAAATTATAGAAAAACTTCCAAATTATTCATATTCTTATGGTATATCTTTCTTCATAATTTTGTATTAAATTTATTTGAAATGATTTTAAAACAAAGTATCATCATAATCAATATTGTCATTCAAGTTTAACATTTATTGCCCATAAGTCAAATTACACCATTTAATTAAACATCTCTGCAGTTATTTAATTCATATTGCAAGTATATGTTAAATATATATTTCTGAAGTTTTCAGAAGACTAGAATCTAAGAAAATTTGAGTAACTTGTTATTAAAATAAATTGCTTACAAACACAAACTTGCTGGAATCTTCCAGTTCACATTCATAGTATATAATTGTAAAAAAATAAGAAAATATAACTTTTCAAAGTCTTATAATTACATTTTCATAGTGATAAAAAATAGATTGAAAATTGAAACAAATTTTTAAAAAACAATATTAGCATTTTAGTGGGTGAGTAAAGGAAAAGTATGTCTTTTTCATATTTCTGACATGAGAAAATTCTGAAGAGACTAATAAGCATAAATATGCATACATATACATACAATATTTTGTTCATTTTGATCAAATAAAGCCATAAAAATTAAATTTTTTTTTTGTTTTAGAAGTGTTTTCTTCATTAGAAGTTTTTCTTCAAAAGCAATTTTTTAAAACTTACTTCTGTGGTGGTGTATAAGGAATTTAAAAAGATAGACTCGAAAAATTTAATTTTTTGTAAATAGTCTAAAAACTTCAATTAAGAAGGAAAAAAAATATATCCTGAGTTATCACAAAAATTGTAACTATATGCAAATAATGTAGATTTCTCGTAACTACCACTAGAGGGCCAGAAGCAGTTTAAAAGTGGATAATATAATATGGTATGAAGAATTCATTATGGTTTTAATGTAAAAAGTGTCAGAACCTAAAAGAAAAGGCTGGCACTTGATCTTTTTTAACTTTGTGGACTTTTCTACCAATTTTTACCTGTTTTAGAAGTGTTTTCTTCATTAGATGTTTTTCCTCAAAAGCAATTTTTTAAAACTGTTACTTCTGTGGGGGTGTATAAGGGATTTAAAAAGATAGACTAAAAAATTTAATTTTTTGTAAATAGTCTAAAAACTTCAATTAAGAAGGAAAAAAAATATATCCTGAGTTATCACAAAAATTGTAACTATATGCAAATAATGTA
>NW_019385657.1:97849-223645 GCF_000671375.1 Centruroides sculpturatus | reverse complement strand
CACTGAAAAAATTAGCAAGTACACAGAACTCGCCCAGGAAATAAGGCATCTGTGGAGGATGGATAGGGTGCTTATTGTACCTGTCATTCTCTCCTGTATAGATGTGATACCACACACGCTACACAAAAGCCTGGGAACATTACAATTGAGTAGAAATACATACATCACACTACAGAAGGCCACTATATTGAATACATGCCATATTGTTAGGAAATTCCTGAATACAGACACTGACACACTAATTTAATTTTAGTTTTTGGTTGCTATGCCTTGACTCTGATTCGACATAGTACACAGCCACCGGTGTGAACTGAGTATAACCCACTAAACCCAACATAATAATAAATAGCCACTAAGCTATAGAATATTAAACTGAAGAAAATAATAATAATCTGTGTGAGCAAATTTAATACTGTAGTTTTAACTTACCTTATCAGAAGACTTTTCTTTTACTAAATTTTTTAATCCAAGTTGTTGTAAGTGATATGCTGCTAATTTGATAAAGGTTAAGTATTTTGCCCTATTAAAAATTTAAATATTAATAATCAAAATTTACAGTCAAATAAAGATTTCTTATAGTAATAATTTTATCATCATCATTAAATTTTTAAAACAAGTCCGATACAAAATTATTATATATATTTAAAAATATGCAAAAAACTTTTGAAGTAAATTTTAACTCCTTATCATTATTGTCAACAGGAAAAAATTGAAATTATACATTCCTATCTATATGCATTATTGTAACAGAAATTTACAAATGAAATATCAACTACTGTAAGTCTGGCCAAATTCATGAGATATGAAAAGGCCCCTCTTAGTTGTCTTCAGAGTATAGTTAAAAAAGAAAATATGCACTGTAACAGTTGTTTGTAGTCATTTACAAAATAATGAATGTTTACTGGATTACTTCCATTCATTAATATGTTCAGATCTATTCAAATCATTACATTTTTAATTTTACCAATACAGTTCCGTCCACTCTTTCAAATACAATTTATTAAAATTAAATTAAATAAAAATTTCAATCTAATTCTAAATTTAAACAAAAAAAAAATTTTTTCAAAATTATATTTTAAAATTTATGAGTTATTTCATTTTATATCCTGTTCTGTATTAAAATAAAAATTGTCTGTATGCAATAATGTAATAAACCAATTAATATAATTGTGTTCAAATAAATTATTTTGATTTTAGTTAAATCAGGAAGGAAAACTGTACCTTACTTATTAACAAAATTTAATAAATTTATATTATTCACACAAATTTTAATTTTTTACTTTAATTTTTCTATTAAATAAACACCAAATTGCATTTGAAAAAAAAGAAAGAAAAAATTTAATTTGAAATATGATGACTACTTCAACTGTACAATAAAATTGGAATAAAAGACTGATTGTTGCTATACACATTCAAATAAAATCACAAAAAACAGCCAAATCTTAAATTTTATTTAAGCATATGTAGCAGCCTTAAATACAAATTCTTTGGATTAAAACAAATAGTAGTTTTCTAGAAAAGTATATTTTTTCTTAAAATTAAAATCAAATAAAGATTTTTAAAAAGGCAAATTTATTAGAATGTATTAGATCACAACAAACTCTGCAAAAAAGAATTATAACATAGTAGATATGTTCCATATTATATGAATCCATGTTGTACTAGTCACTTAGATTTTATAAATACATGAGCCATTCAGAGCGATTTACTTTGTTATATTTAAAATAACTTTCTTTAGTAATCAGGCTTAAGGCACTACATGACAACAATTTTTATGGCCATTGAATAATAAATGCTTTTTTTTCACAAGAAAATGTATAAAAATTTATCAATACTGTACATATCTTCTACCTTTCCTTTTATGGACTTAACCGTTTTGGCAAATGAATGGCTCCATACAGTTTACTTATGCATAAACATACACTTATACAGATACTTAACAAAGATGTAAAATAAATATTTAATATGTAAGAGTTAAAATATTTTTTATTTCTCTTCAAAACAAACAAATATTGAAATTTAAAATGTTTTGTTATTCATTTTGCATTAAATAAAAGAAGCAGTTACACTATTTTTTTACATTTATTCACTGTCAGTCACTATTAATCCAGATTCAACCAATCCTGTTGAGACATGAGTAGGCCATGACAATCTGTCTCATTCTTTTACCATGTTATATGAGCCTCTTTTAGCGTGTTATATGAACACAATCACAATTTTTTTGCCATGTTATACGAATCCGTCTTATATGAACCCGTGTTATAGGGAGGGTCTACTGTATTTCTCTTCCTTTGATATAGTTATATAGTTTATTTTAATTAATTATTAAAGCAACAAAGCTGTTGTATTATTATTTACTTTGTTACATAAATTAAAAATTGCTTCCTCACGATATGTTCCTGGATCATTCTTTGCTTCTGATAGTCTTAGAGTTTGGAAAATAGAACTAAAACTGTGGAACTGTATTTTAAACTTTCTGTACAGGTCAAAGAGTGTCATAGCAAGGGTATGGATGATATATCCATTAAACAAAATCCAGTTTGTGAAAGAACTTAAAGAATAAGATGAAACACATGCAAATTCCATAAGAAATTCCTCAATATCTAGGAAAGATTATCTTAACATATGATTTTTGCATAATTATAATTTTTATATAAATTTCTATAGAATAATAAACATTAAGCTAAAATATAAACTTTTAATAATAAACCCCATAAAATGGAGTGCAGTAAAAATGTAAACAGTTTTAACCTTTTCCAGCAACAATACTTTATTAATAAATAATATATACTATATATTACAATTAATACAAAATATTAAATGGGAACTATTTTTCTTAAAAGTTTTTACATACTGGGACAAATGAATAGTTGAGTAGCCTCAATAGAAATTCTGCCTTTAGAGACTTATTCCTAAAGATTTGAGAAGAACAGTGAAATGAAGGTTTANGAGAATCCATAATGAAAATAAAAATTGGAAAATAAATATAGAAGGATTTATGGTATCAAAAGGACTAAGACAGGGATGTTGTATCTCACCAACTTTATTTAAAATCTACATAGAAGGAGTATTGAAAATATGGAAATTTTGTAATATGGTAATAGATAATAATGGTAAATCAATGTTTACATTGCAATTTGCAGGTGATCAGGTGATAATGGTAGAGGATAAGGATGATCTAGAATAAATGACATAAAAAATAAAAGAGGAATATTTTAAAGGTGGTTTATATATATAAACATGAGTAAAACAAAATATTTATGCATAGGAGGGCTAAAACAGACATGGAACTGGAAGAAGGAGAGAAGATTGAGGGATGTGAACATTACAATTATCTTGGAATACAAATTCATCAAGATGGAAGAGACACATTAGAAATTTATACAAGATTAGAACAAGATAAGAGCAGTTAAAAGATTAAATGGAATATGGTGGAGTAAAGAAATAATTAGATCAAGAAAAAAAAGTGTATATCTATATACTTTTTTTTCTTGATCTAATTATTGTTTTATCTTGATCTAATTATCTAATTGTATATATATATATACATATAATTGTGAGGGCCAGGATTTAAGAGGACCGAGATTCGAATAGTTATATTCCTTTTTATTCATTAGATTAAAAGTTAGGGTTAACAAAAACGGAAAAACAACTGACAAATTTTTTCATAAAAATCGCTCATAAAAACTCTGTTCCCACGACAATACTTCCCTGTAGAAGATGAGTTAACTGTTGTGTCAAAAGTTATCACTTCGCCCACCATTGGTCAACGAAGATCATCACCTGTGACGTACATGGGGGAAATCTCGAAAACAGAACCCCCATATAAAAGACAAGTGTGATGACGACACAGGGGGAAAAAAGTTATTTTCTATACTGTGTGTGTGTGTGTGTGTGTGGGGATTACCTGCCTCTCGTTGCCACCGTCTTCAACAGACTTTGAACTTTGACTGATTTGAACTTTGGACTATATTCCGAACCCAGGAGAACAAGAAACTACATCCACGATTTAACTCGAGGTATTTATCCTACACGCGATAATATGTAAGCTCTCTCTCGCTATTCGACTATTCCAAACTCGCAGTTAGGGGCACGACTACTTTATACTTTGCCGTTACTTTATGAACTATAAGGATTGAACCCCGAGAGGGATTTGTATTCCAATTATTAACCATGTATAAATGTACAGAATAAACGGGTATTTTGTTAACGAACTTGGATTGGTGTGCGTTTCTTCCGACATTTTCCACTCCATACTGAACCCGAAGTCCTCGACGAGATCGCTCGTGATTATTCTCCCCATCTATCCGCGATAAATTGATAGATTGGTGTCAGATCCTTTCTCCTAACCGTTTTTTTTCTCCCATCCTTTAGACAAGCGAGACCGGACCTCAAGGTCTTGAGTCGAGTAAGTGGTAGGAGAAAGACATCCTCGTAAACATCCTACCCCCGATTAGTCTCACATAATGCTATTGTTAAAAGAATTCTATTATATAGGGCAGAGGCATGGAGAATGGCTAAGGAAGAGAAAAGTAACAATGGTTGAAATGGATGCATTGAGAAGATCATGCAGAATCTCAAAAAAGAGAAGGAATAACTAATGAGAGAATCAAAGACCTAATGAGATTGAAGGAGATGGTTTTGGAAGAAATAAAGAGGAAACAACTTATTTGGTTTGGACTTGTGAAAAGAATGAGAGATGAGAGATTCCTGAAAATGTCAATGGAATACAATCTGCAAAAAAGGAAAAAGAGGAAGACCCAGACAAACTTGGTATGACAGAGTAAAGTTAGCATGTAGTGAAAAGGGGATTAAAGAGGAATGGTGTATGGATAGAGAGAGATGGAGAGGAAGACGATGTCAGATGCCATAAACCAAATATAGATTGGTTATATCTAATTTATATCCTATTAAATAAGATAAGATGTGCTATTTTATTACAAATAGGAATAATGGGAAAAAAGTAATTTATTAAGGAGTAATGAGCAATAATGATTAAATTGTCATTGGAAATAAATAGTCACCTATGGCCACTGACAATGTGTTAGAAGCCAAAGGAGGCTGTTTATTTTCCAGAAATTGCGCATTTTAACTTAGACTATTCACATTGGAGTAAACTTCATTACATATTCTAAAAGCACATGCCTTAATGTATTCTGTTGGTCCTTTGTCCAGATCTAATTCTTATGGTTTGGAGGAGACAAGATGCTTTATCTATATATATAAAAATGAATGTATGTCTGTCCTTCATGCATTACCACACCGTTTATCCGATTGCCGTGAAACTTTGGGAAGTTGTTTAATATACTCCAGTGAAGGTTTGTGGCATAGTACGATTGCCATGAAACTTTGGAAAGATTTTTAATACACTTCCGCGAAGTACATTTATCCTACGATAGATGGCACGCGTTTACACCAGTATTCGAGCACTGTGTGTTCGATCGATTTCAAATTGTGAAGACCATTTACCCCCTCCAAAAATATCTCTATATATGCATTTGTTATTTACGATATTTCTAATAATTTTTGTTTAATCACTTTATTTCAACTATTTTTTGCTAATTACATATTCGCTCGAACTTTGTTAAAACCTTAACTGTATCCCGAACAACAACCGAGGTTGTAGGAGGAAATTTGCCTATTTTACCGATCTAGGATCCCCCTTTCCCAAATTTTAATATCAGCTCAAAATAATTTAAAAAGACAAATTACAATAAAACGGTTTATTATCCAACTATCAGAAATTTCACAACGCGCCAAGGAAGAGAGGAAGGAGCAATTAAATAATTAAAATTGTAAAGGATTAAAAAATGTATATAAAAATGGGGAATATCGCACTTCTGACAATCGCTGCAAGTGTGTGGGCTAAATTTGGAGAATCCGTGCTTCTCGCATGGACAACTGTATGTGGCCAGCTCACGCGTCGGAAAACCTTCCGAATTATTCGTGTACGCACCAGACGAAAAAACAAAAAATATCGTGTATCCACGAGCACTCCAATAAATAAATAGAATTGAAACGACACTTTGAAATGTTTTCCCGATGAAAATGAATAATAATAATAAGTTTCAATAAAAATGATAAAATGTAAATTGAATTTTATCATAACGAGTTTGCTTGAATTTCCTTTCTTCTGAGATCGCAGCAATGCGCGACGGGTAAGCTAGTAACAAATAAAATACATTAAATATTGTAAAAGACAAATAAAAGTTATATCACATGAAAGTTAATTAAATTTATTTTGCTTATAAAGTATAACCTTTCCAAAATGGAAACCTATCTAAATGGAATTTTTTCAGAACAGCATTTTTCTGTTAAAAATCAAAATAGAAACAGTCTGAACTAAATAAAAAAAATTTGGTACTGTGCAATTCTGATTTACACAGGTACACTGTAGATTTTTAGTGTTAACACCCAAACCTTCAACATTATTGAGCAGTAAAGTTGGAGTTATATGCTTTAGATGAAAAGCATCATGTACTTCCAAAATGCAAATTTGCCTAATGACCCTCAGACATTCATATCAAAAAAATCCAGCAAGCAACTGGGTAACTTTCTTGGCTGTGTAAATATCAGAATGATCTTAACTAATTACTGAAAATATATTAGTTAAAATTTTCATAAATGAATAGTTAATTATGGATAACTTCTAATAAAAATTAATAAATCCAAAATTAGATATAATTTATTCAATCCATATTTTATAAAATTCATTAGAAGAAAAAAAAAATGCTTACTCAACAAATGCATCAATTAATTCTTGACGTAAACATGATAACTTGTGCTTATGTTGTAAGGGAAATCCAAGAGCTTTTGCCTCTTTACTAAGTTCATCATCAACTAATCAAAATATTTTATTTAGCACAAAAAATAAATAAATAAAATATTTAAAACTTAATTAAAAACTTAAGAATTTAAAATATTGCTTACTTTGAATATAATTAACATCTGGAGGGAAAGTTCGTAACAAATCAAGAATATAATGCCTTCCATCATTTCCAATTATTCCCTGAAATTAGTAATATTTTTAAAAAACATATTGATCATATTAAATATGAATAAAAATAAACTTACTTTACACTCTACTGAAGAACAAAGTTCAATTTCTTCATTTTTATCATTTAATACTCTGAAAAATATTAAAATCAAAATTGTAAGGTTCTGCAATTACTTTTAATATTGAAAAATACAATATATATTAATATATAAATAATTTTCATAGAAATCTTTGACGAACTTAAAATTCATTTCATTTAATTTTTCACTTACATACTATTCACATAAATTCAATTTTGTCTACAGTATTTCTACATATTTAAATACAGAAAAAAAATTAAAACATTAAAGAAAAATTCAATCAACACTTTTCCTAGTTGCATGCTACCCTTTTGGATTTAAAACTTCTTTCAATTTTATGCCAACTGTTAAAGTTTAAAAATGGAATTAAAAAATTAATCTAAGTTGTTCTTTCTCAACATGCATCTGACCTACTGGGGCCGTATTCTGATCATTGTCTCTTGTCTTTGAGAGACAGTGTCTACATCACAAGCCAATCGCTAATAGGCTAATCATTTGTTTGTCTTGAGAGATTGTCTCTCTCCAAACACGATTCTGGACAACTTTTTCTTTCAAAGATTCTCTCGTCTCTCGAAGATGAGCGGATAGTTGTCTTTCGTCTTTTGCCTTGATTTCATTATATCCAATATGAACGACTGAATGTTACTTGCACTGTACAATCATATTAGAGAATGTTCTCTATTTCAGGAAAGAATATTTTGAGAGAGAAAATGCATCTAATTTTTTCCCAGTGCCTACTCAGGAATGCCACAGATTCCATTGTGTTTAATTATCCTACATCAATTATTCAACTATTGAATATGATGTTACTATCCGTCTCTCTAACTATTTTTCGAAATATTACCATCTAATTTCTCCTTAACTTAGTACAGATGCTTTTCTAACTTAGGTTTTTTAAATTTTTATTTGTTAAGAGACAATTTGACATTACAATCTGTAAAAATATTATAAAACAAACAGCATATCTTCATTAAAATTACATGCTTTATTTGAACTCATACTTTCTTTACCACATGATCTATTGATATAATTATTGTGAGATCCGAATAGCCCCTGGGTCTAAATAATAATTTAAAAATATAGTTTAAATTTTGTAGAAAAATATTCTTTCGTTTTAGTGAGAAAATAACAGTTTTCTACTGTGGGAAAGCAGATAACAGAGCCACTTCCTTTGACGAAAGTAGAAGCATCCTTTGTTTTTCCCTTATCTGTTACAAAATCTCACCACCATGAGAACTGACGACCCCTCATTTATTCCCCTTTCCATTTGTTCATGTGGGTGAAGAACAGTATGTTGATTGGTCACTGATTAGGAGATATAGTCGAAATTTAGCAGAATTCGGGGAGTTCGTCAACAGATCCCAGATGAGGAAGACGAAATCCATACAAGCTCCAGAAGGCCAACGCCCATAGTCATATCCGATCGAGTGGATAAGGAGTTAGAAACATAGAAGATTATTTTAATATCGACATTATCAATGCCTCTCCATGAATAGGAGTATGAGAATCTTATAACTGAAGGTATATTTGACTAATACAAATACAAAAGAGGAAGAAGTCAACTAAACAGGTTGTATGTTTATTAATGAATTGTGAGCTCTCTCTCTTGATATTGTATAAGTTAAATAAGTCCGTTACTCTCTCTGCGGTTATTTTGATTTATTCGTTGTCTTCATCGATTGTATTTACTTACTTAATTCTTTCTATGTTGTATTAATTTGTTTATTTTAGTTTATTAAATGTTTATCTTTATTTATCGTTAAAGAAATGTCTCTTGATCGTTATCAGAATCAGATCCCTACATGCGTGTTAATCCACGTGATATAAATGTGATTAACTGGTGCCCAGGAATCCTGACATAGATCTGAACCTCACAGTCCAGATTATTTTTAAACCGATTTAACAGCCCTCCTATAAAAAGTTCCATGAGCCAATCTAACGATTGCGAGTCCGTAAGAGATATAGGTATCACACCTATACCCTTGATTCTCACATTATGTACTCTGCATTTTTGAAAATTTTACAATTTAATTGGTTAAAATTCTATACCATGTTGCATGCGTAGAAAACCAAACATGTCATGATTCTATTAGGTTGATTATACATCAACAACAAAGATGAGATCGTTAAAAGTGATTAGAATCACCTGTCTGAGAGATAAATTTCATCTCTTCTTTTGATATCATTAATCTCTGAAAGAAAAAATAAGTGACCAGAATACAGCTCCTGGTCCCCACTTGCACAATAACAAATTCTACTTTGAGAATTGACTGAACTAATTCTGAAATTGTTTCTCCTCCTAAAAACTAAATATTTAGGTAACTTTAATTCAGCAGTTTTGTATTTAAACATTAGGCTTTAAAAAAATCCACCATATTTCCACATTTTAATACTCTATCCTTTGGGCACCAAAAAGACCTTTTTCTGGGGCACACTGCCAAAACAAAATACCAGTTTGTTTACTCAGATTTGATCCCAGGTCCCCAAAGTGGTAGAGTGATTCCTTAACCACCTTTGTCATTGACTAAAGAATAACAGTGAAAGCATTAAAACTTTCAAAAAAATATTCATTTTTGAAAATTAAACTAATTCAAAATTTCTTACTCTCTCTGCAGTTTAAATTCAAAAAGTTGACTATTATTTTTGGATGTAAATATTGATACAATTCTGAGTATAAAATATACATATTAAAATTTCTAATTTAATTTGAAAGTAATTATCAGAAAAACTACATTAAAATTTCTAAGATTAGAATACTTTAGAAACTAGAAAACAAGAATATTTTTAAAGAATATTTTTAAAGAAATATTTTAAATCAAATTTTCTACTTAAACTTTCAATATATCATAATACTTACTTGTGAGGTAAAACTTTTAAATGCTTTCCAGCTTCATTTAACTTTAAAAAAAATTTGTACATATATACATAAAACATATATAAGATTTAACTTTAAAAAATTTAACATCCATATGATACTAACCAATTTTAAATATTTTGGATGAGTCACAACAGTTTTTCCAAAATCAACTGAACCATATACAACTGATTGTTCTTGTTCTCTTTCCAATATACCTATATTTAAAAATTTTTAATATATACTTATTACATATGTATATAAAATATGTTATGACTGTATATTTTTAACTTGTTGACTATGTCAATCTCAAGTTTGCCATTATGCTAAAATGAATTACTACATTTTCTCAATTCTAAGATTTTCCTTTTAGCCCAATTTCACTTGACCAAAGTAAAGGGAAATCAATGGCATCTTACATTTGCAGCCCAAAACAACAATCAGCAGTCATTGAAATAGACTGTATTATGCATTATTCTTCATTAACAAATATTTTTGGTTGTACTGTTCAAAGGTTATAAAAAAAAAAAAAATGATAATAAAGTCTTAAAGTAATAAATAAAATTCTTGTTAAACATTTAAAAATATTTTCAAGATGACATTATGATATAGAACTAAAACAAATACTTTTTATGGTATTTATATTGTTTTAACTCCCCTTTAGGCAGGTTGAGTTTTTAAGAGCTCACTTGGGGCATTGGATTCTAGGGATACGTAAAGCAAATTAATGCAATTTTTATATTTTTACTGATATATATGCTTGACTACGATTATATCTTCGATTTCAACATTTTCTATATCTAACAGTATAAAATACTTGTGGGTTTAAAAAAAAATTACAGAAAATAAATAAAAATCTAATTTGATCTATAAATGCAAAACAATAATATCATCAAATATCAAGTCACTATAAATCATTTCAACTTTCACTTATTGACATCAGATTTGTTAAATTTCACAGAATTGTACAGTCGACCCCCCTATAAGATATAGATACGTTCCAATTTATTAGGAATCCGATTTCTTACAAGTCGTTCCAATCACAGCCCGACACGTGTCAAGTTTACGGACTATGGCTGATTGAAAGGTTTTCTTCCATAAAATTAATCGATTCTACACTAATCTGACTCAACATTTCCAAAATACGTATATTTTTTCGTAGTTTTATAGGAATCGTAATTATAGGGACCGTAATTATAGGGGGGTCGACTGTATTATCTTTCAACTTCAGGGTACTAAAACTATTTTCTCCCACAAAAGTAATAGACTCTGCCAATCCTTCACTGTGAAGGCCAAACTGCTAATTGTTTTATTACTTTGTTTTCAAAAACCTCCCATCTCTGTCTGTAGTGAGTCAAATGACTAACAAATTGTTTTCTTGCACTCAGAGAAATGTTTCCTTTCAGATTTAACAACTAGTATTGCCAGTAATAAATTCTATAATTTTATCTTTGGTAATTTTATGAATATTTTTAAAATTATTAAAGATGAAATTATAGAAATTATTATTATATTAGAAGTATTAAGTTTCTTATTATGCTGTGATCATGAGAAAGCAGAGCAATAACACCAAAGTGAGAAAATCGTGTTGTCAAAAAAGTTGCAATGACTAATTTGAAATTAATTGGGATTGGTCCAGTCACTGAAACCAGAAAAAAAAGAATGTGTAGCATTGTGGTAAAGGGTAAATATTCCACATTGTTATTTTATAGAATTGTGATTGTTGCACATAATCACAAGAGTATAGCAATTTCATGCTGTGAGAGAATTTGCTGCCGGTGGTAGCAAGGTCCCCCCCCAGAAAAATTTTACAATAAACAAGACAAACAAGAAAAATCACTATAAGAATTGCTTCAGAACATATCAGTTGAGAAATAGTACAAAGCCCACAGTTCAACTGTTATTTATTTTTGAGAAATTCAATAAAAAAAACCATGTATCTATCTGCTGGATACATATGCCACAAGATGAGAGTTAACATTATAATTAATTAAGTAACATGTTATGACAAGTTTTGTTATTTACAAATGTTTCCTTCTATAAAAAGTTTTAATTTTAAACTCAAGTTGAAGATACATCATGAAGCATCTTATAAATGTTTGTAAAAAAAACCAGCAATGAGTTATATAACTTTTCCAGTGAAAAATTCAAAATTTTGGTGGTGCCATCTATTACAATATTTTATTTAAAAATTTATATTATTGATTGTTATAAAATGGCAAAAGGCTTAATTTCAAAGATAGAGATGAGTTTTATAAACAATTTTAAATGTTAATAATGAGAAAAATCTTCATTAAGTCTAACCCCACTCAAGATATGAGATGACTTCCTATGTCTCCCCATCCCTTTGACCTTTAATCACCAAAATTTAATAGCATTAATGCCCCTAATATACAAATCTCATAAATTTCATAAATTTGACACAAAGCACATTAAGTTTCAAAGAGGGTGAACAAACTTGTGCCATACAAATAAGAAAAACCCCTGAATTTTTTTGCATTTCTCAATGTTTCAAGGTCCTGAATCCAAAAATGTAAAAATCTTGGGGAGAGACATTTTTGACTAATTGTCATACTTTCCCTTTGTTATACAGGGTGGTTAGAATTAAACTAATGGTACTCAGACACTGCTTTATTGAATCAAATAGAACTGTACAGTACTGTACATATGCATTGAAGATCATGGGGAAAGAGATTTATGAAAGGAAAAAAATTAGATTAAATTTTCACTACCATGGGAAAATGTGATGCTATTCAGTCACAAACTGATATTTCTGGCTGTAGGGTTATTTGAAAAAAGCACATTTATCATGGGCATGTACACTCTGTGTCGGAACTGAAGGACAACACAGTGCAACATAACATTTAACAAGGAGAGCCTACGGCTTTGGGGTAACGGATTTTGATGATCTTTGGTGTAGAGGTAGTACACCATGTGAGTGTACTACCTGTAAAATACTAAAGTGCAATACTCAAATATAATCGAGAAAATCGAACTTAAAGTTTTTTAGCACTTTATATATAAATTATACGTATTTCTATTTGAGCGTCCTGTGGCAGAGTGGTAACGAGTCTGATTCATAAGCTTGAGTTCTCGGGTTCGATTCTCGCGTAAAATTTTTTTTTTAATTCATAAATACTTATAATGTATTTATTTATTTACTCATTCATTTATTTCTTATTATTTATTTATTTTAATTTAATTTCTACTATTCCAAGTCTAATATTTTTATACTTTTGTTGACAATAACGGCGCATTCTTGACACCTATGTGTCAACTTTCCCATCTAATTGTTATCACTAACGGTGACCGATCTAATTCTCACTAGGAGCGTTTTTTCTATCGGAGTTCTTTTTCACTCACTCTTTAACAGTTCGTTTCTAAATTTCGACACGAATAGACGTATTTGTGTAGTAAAACTTATTTTGAAAAATTATTTTATAATCGAAAAATGTCGTCAAGAGAAGCAAGTTCTTCACGTTGTGACGAAAAAACTGTTGATGATACCTTTTAAAAAAGCAGCATTTATTTGTTGTTCTTGGTGTAGACAGAATTTTTGTTTTGAATGTTTTTATCATAAGTATCATTCACGATCATGTACATCTGACAATGATATGTAATTATATAATATTGCTTCAATAAATTATATTCGTTTTTCTTGGTTATATTTGAGTTTTGCACTTTACAAGTTAGTATTTTACATCACTGTATAAAGAGTTATCATCAACAGTTTTTTCGTCACAACGTGAAGAACTTGCTTCTCTTGACGACATTTTTTGATTATAAAATAATTTTTCAAAATAAGTTTTACTACACAAATACGTCTATTCGTGTCGAAATTTAGAAACGAACTGTTAAAGAGTGAGTGAAAAAGAACTCCGATAGAAAAAACGCTCCTAGTGAGAATTAGATCGGTCACCGTTAGTGATAACAATTAGATGGGAAAGTTGACACATAGGTGTCAAGAATGCGCCGTTATTGTCAACAAAAGTATAAAAATATTAGACTTGGAATAGTAGAAATTAAATTAAAATAAATAAATAATAAGAAATAAATGAATGAGTAAATAAATAAATACATTATAAGTATTTATGAATTAAAAAAAAAAAAATTATACGCAAGAATCGAACCCGAGAACTCAAGCTTATGAATCAGACTTGTTACCACTCTGCCACAGGACGCTCAAATAGAAATACGTATAATTTATATATAAAGTGCTAAAAAACTTTAAGTTCGATTTTCTCGATTATATTTGAGTATTCCACTTTAGTATTTTACAGGTAGTACACTCACATGGTGTACTACCTCTACACCAAAGATCATCAAAATCCGTTACCCCAAAGCCGTAGGCTCTCCTTGTAAGGAGGAATCTGGAAGACAAGTGTGGCAGTTGATAATGCAGTTTTACAATTGCAATTTGTGGCTGACAGAAGGATTCTATATTGCTCACATACTGTAAATGTGTGAAATGTAATTTTATTCTTATAATAAAATTTTGCCCACTTGTCTTATAATTATCCTTGCAGTGCCACATTTTCCTCTGATGTTGAGAAATTTCAGCTAATTTCTTTCCCCTGTAAATCTCTTCATGATTTGCATTGAATGTGTACTGAGTTTAATTTGATTTGGTTCAGTAAAGCAGACTCCACATGTGTCTGAGTATGTGTCAATTCTAACCACCCTGTATATAACAGCCAAGAAAGTAATTAATATTGTTAAATAATTTTTAAGTTTTTGAATTGTTTACTTCTATACTTGAATTGCTTACTTCTATACTAAATATTTTTCTGTATTCATTTGAGTACCTGGACTTCAACAAAAAAAATTTAGCATGATTTTGTCATCTATATTTTGATTATATTTATATATTGTAAACTACTACCTGAGAACTTCTCATTTTGCATGTTCTCAACGGTGAAAGTGATGCTTCCCTATGATCCTTTGACCTCCTGGTCATGTGCTACCGATTTTATTATCAGAACTGACGGCTGAATGAGTGACTCACCACCTAGTCCTCAACAGATATAGTTAACTCTGTGTCTCCAAATACGGAACAACATCACCTCCAAGTACAGAATATTCTCAATCCCAACAGGAGAGTATCATCAAGTACCCTCTCTATTCTGACTTCGATTAAATCTACTTCCTCAACAAGGAAATAACCATGTGTAAGACGTCACCACATCCCAAAATATCCTAACTTGCTAACCATCTCTTGTGTGAAATCTTCCTAAAAGACAGTCCAAACCATCTCCTTCCCCTGATCTGCAAGTGGATCTCTTCAAGCCACAGGTATTTATTTACACTAATGCATGATTTATTGTAAACGCTCTCTTGTGCAACCACTTATGTTATATAGGTTGGTTTAATTTATCTTTAATTTTATCTTATGAAGATCAAAGTTCACTCTAACTTCAGCACCGGAGTAAAATCCTCTCTTCCCTGAACCTGTTACCAGAGCATAATGCGTATAAGAAATATGGTGCGGGTGATAAACATTTTCGAACTATCTTGCAGCTAAGCTGAGGAAGAACTGCAAGTTAGTTTGAAAACATTTGTTACCTGTTGTATATTTCTTATACACGTTATGCACTGGTAACAGGTTCAGAGAAGAGAGGGTCTTATGAAGTTATTATGTACTCTTTTTCCTTGCAATTAAACAAATATTTGTTTGTTAAACCTAATGTCTGAGTGCATTACTTCTGTCGTGCTGTCTTACAGTCGTCCATTCAGAATCAGATTGCTTACACATGTGGCAGCTCATGCAACTTACTTTCAAAAACAAAACAATTTGCCATCATGGCTTCTGTGTTGAATGGGGCACAGTGGTGTTATGCTGACACAGCATCAAAGTGGTGCTGACCCTCTAATCACACTGGTATTAGAGTGAAATTGACTTTTCAAAGAAACCTAGACAAATCAAAAGAGGATGGACGCTAGAGGAGAAACAAATCCTCCAGGATGCGTGCAGAGAGACAACAGAAGTGCACTCATTTACATTTAGTGGAGCACTCCCTCTGACCTGTAGCATTAAATGCTACTGGCTTGAGGTACTCCTCTTTTAATTAACCTGCTTCGCATATGCTTTGCAGGTAGTTAAGATTACATAGTCGCAGTCGTAGCCGCAATACATTAATACCCGACAATTCTATTTTTTACATTAATTATATTTTTGTTGAGTAGTGTATTTGATGTCATTAATTTAACAATGAACTATGACAGAAATTTTTATGTTCTGTTTTTATAACAAGTTTTTATAAATTCATTGAAATAATAATATATGTTAACATTATTTATAAGGCTACTTTTCCTAATAGGCCAATCGTAACCTTCTTTGTTACAAACTAATTTTAACTCGTTTCTTACTTTTTCATATTGCATACAGTCAAATAAGATGTGTGTGGGTGTTTCACTTACCCCACAAATCTCGCAGTTTTCATCATCTCTCGATGATTAAATCTATAATGATATTTCGCAAAATCTCCATGACCTGTCACGAATCTTGTGAATTTGTGTCCAATTTGTAGATGTTTGTTATTTAACCTCTGGTTAATATCTGGTATGTATTCAAAGAGTTCCCTTCCTTTTGTAGTTATTTCCCACCGTTGTTGCCACTGTAATATGTATCTATTTTTGATTTCAGTTTTTATATATTTTGTAGATATTTTTCTGTATGATTCCTTTGTTTTTAGATAACTAGCCTCTTTAGCCAGACTGTCCGCTCTTTCATTTCCTTGGTCTCCAAAATGGGCTTTGACCCAGCTGAACACTAGCATATTATCACTTTTCACAATATTTCGTCTTATTTTATCTATTAGTTCACTTTTATTGTTACCATCATTAAGAGCTTTTAATACAGCCTGGCCGTCTGTGCAAATAGTAATTTTTATATTTTTCTTCCTTTGACTTGTCCAGTTAATTGCATGATCTATTGCTACCAATTCTGCTTGATAATTTGTGCATCTTTTATCTAACTTGATTTTTTTATGATACTGTTCCCTATTTCTATAGTAATAAACATACGACGCTCCCACTCCTTCTGAGGATCTTGATCCGTCTGTATAGATTCTGTATTTATCCGATAGTTGTATTTCTTTATATGTATTTTCTTCCATTCATATCTTAATAATTTTTGGTGTTGTTTCATATCTGCTTCTAGCTCGTCCTCTTTTTTCAATAAATCATTATGAGTTTTGTTTTCTTTTAATATATTTCTTGTGTCACTATGCTGTCGAATTTCCAAATCCAGAGGCATTAGGCCCGCCAGTACACAGAGTGCATCGTGGGATGTAGTACAGTATGCTCCAGTAATTCTTAATAGCATTTTTCTTTGTAGGCTATTTATTTTCTGTTTCATGTGTGTCAACTCCATCCTCTTCCCCCAAATTTGGGCAGCATATGTAACAATTGGGATTACAGCACCTTTATAAATATGTGTTAAAGCCCTTCCACCTATACTCCATTCTTTACGTGCTACTTTCGCTATTTCTTGAAATAAGTTACCCACTTTTTTCTTAATTGTTTCTAGGTGTTCATTCCAGAAAAGTTTGTTGTCTATTGTTACTCCTAAATAGTTGACTTGGTTTACACATTTAATCGATTTATTTTGCATTTTAATTGTGGGTTGCCTTTTTTCCACTTTGCATGTTGTAAAGGCTATGGCGTTTGTCTTCTCTGGATTAAATTTAAGTTTGTTTGCATTTCCCCATTTCTCTATTTTATCCAGTATATTTTTGCATTTTATTTCTATTTGTTTTCTGCTTTTTGCTGAACAGATGACCATTATATCGTCAGCAAAAGCTGTTATTTTTGATTCTGATAATGTGTTGATTTTCAAGAGATCATTTAACATAATTGACCAAAAAATGGGTCCAGAACAGGATCCCTGTGGACACCCCATAGTCATGTCCCTTTCCATTTTTATGTCTGCGTATTCTATGTATGCCTTTCTGTTTGTTAGATAATCACATATAAGACTATACAAATTGTTTGGACAATTTGCTTCCTCTAATTTAGCATGGATTAGTGACCACCATGCGTTATCAAAAGCACCTTCTATATCAAGACTGAGAGCAATTGTCCAGTTGTTATTTTTCCTCCCTTCTTCGATATCTTTAATTACTTTTGATATAGCATCTTCCGCTGAACGTCCTTCTTGAAACCCGTATTGATTTTCGTTAAACCATTTGTTTGAATTTAGCCAAGTTGTAAGACGATATACTACTAATTTATCCAAAACTTTTCCCAGAACAGGAAGGAGAGAGATTGGTCTATAACTTCTTACTTCTTTTCGATCTTTGTTTTTACCCTTATAGATTGGTAAGATTTTCGCAATTTTCCATTCAGCTGGGAAAACCGCAAATTTTAAACAAGTGTTATATAATTCGTATAGAAAATCTGGTTCTCTGTTATTTATTTGTTTTACAATTTCTATTGTAATTAGATCATGTCCTGGGGCTTTCCCTTGTTTAAAGTTCGATATTACCCAAGATATCTCTTCCTTTGAGAATAACGGAACATTTTCACCACTTGTTTTGTATTGTAAACTTTCTCTTAACTTTTTTTGCTCTCTGCTGTCTTTATTTTTATCATCTATTTTAACGAATTTCGTAAGTAATAATTTTAAGCTCTCCTCTGCTGTAGCGGTAACAGATCCATTCTCTTGTTTAATTTCTGTTAACTGAAATCTTCTTCTTAATTCCCCAGTTGTGATTTTATAGATCAAACCCCAGGGGTCTCCAGCACTTTTTTCACAGAATTGTATCCAACTCTTTTCTTTACTTTCTTTTATCCTTCTCTTATAATTTTTCTGTTCCTCTAGATATTGTTCTCTAAAAATAGTTCTCAAGTTCTGATCGGTACATTTTTGGTATCTCTTTCTTTTTGCTCTTGCTTTACTTTTTAATGCTTTTAATTCAGGAGTCCACCATTTCACTATTTTTTTCCTATCGTCGTACAGTGGGATATTCCTTTCAATTGCTTTTGTTATTATCTGAATTAACTTCGTAAGTACTGCTTCTGCCTGGTGGCGATTTTCTATATTTCTCAAATCTGTCTTTGCAGATTTTAAGTCTTCCATTATTCTTTCCCAGTTAGCTCTTTTTAAGTTATACTTTTTAATACTATTATTGTGAATCTTCTGATCAATTTCAAATGTAATGTACCTATGTTCAGATAGACTCGTTTCATCACATACTGTCCATTTATCAACTTCATTTATCGCTCTATTATTTATTATTGTTAAGTCTATGTTTGAACTTCCATTTGAGCTTTCAAACGTGCTTGGCATATCTGGTTCGTTAAGGATGAACAGGTTTTGTTTGTTTACAAATTCTTCAATTTCGCCTCCTCTAAGGTCAGAGTTCTCATCAAACCATACATACGAATGTGCATTGCTGTCTCCACCTAATATCATTCCGTGAGTTTGTTGGTATCTGCTACATAATCTGTCTAAAATTTCCAAATGGGTAGTGATATTCACTTTCATTGGGAAATAAAAATTGCTTACTATCCATTTTTTATTAGCATTTAAAAGTTCAATTGTGGTCATGTATTCATTGCAATAACCTGTTAACAACATACATTGAATATTTGGATTATTTAGGACAATAATAGTCCACTATATAATAGCGGGGTTTCCCCATCGCTATTATATAGAACTTGGGTTCTCAAAGGCCAACCCATAGGTTTTCTTTCCCGACAATACGGTTCTTGGACAAGTATTATATCATAGTGTTGGAGTTTATCACCCACTACCTGTGATACAGCACTAATACTTCTGCCTAGATTGATTTGCAAACATTTTATTTTTCCATTTTCTATTTCTGTTCTTTTATTGTTATTTATTAAGTTATCAATTTCCATAATTTATTTTTCCTGTAATATTTTTAATAATCTTTTGTCTTTCATGGCATTCATCGCTTATTGCTTTATGGGTGAAGGTTTTTTGTTTTGATTTAATACAGTTTATACAGTTAGGAATATTATCTTTATTTTTGCATTCGTTAAACCTATGATCTCCAGCACAGTGTGTACAGTAATTACGATCACTGCGACATTCATGGGCTGTATGCCCATATTTACAGCATTTGTAGCAGTATGCTAAAATATTCCTTTAATGTACATCTAACCCATCCCAGATTTACCTTTTTCTGTTTTAATAGTAGTAGTCTTAATTTAGGGGAAACCTCACATATCCAATGTTTAACGTCATCTGCCTTTCCCCATTTATATTTTACTTTGATATCTTTAGTGTAATCTTCTATATCAATGTACTCTGTAGTAATATAATCATTCTGTTTATACATTTTGTCAATTAAGTCTTCTTTTCCTATTTCTTTTGGGACGTTATATATACATATTTTAGGCATTATCTTTTTTGGTTTTCTAGCAACCAAATCTTCTATTTTATCTATTTCTTTTATCAGTCTTTCGCTTTGATTAATATTTTCTACTTCTANTTTCCCTTCAGAAAATACTAAATATATAATTTTTAACGTATTTTAAAAATTAAATTGAATATAAAAGTTAATTTTGACTATAAACTCTATAAAAATTTATAATATGTAAACCTTTGTAGTAGGACGGACGAGGCAAACTCCTTAACGCTTTTCCTACGCGAAAAGGATAGCCGTACGCTCGTTTGTAATTTAATAAAACAAATATCGAATTAAAAGAAATTAATTTTTAATTACGAATGCCGTTGAAAAATCTATAAATCTAGCTTTTTTTTTTTTTTTTTTTTTATAACGAGTGTGGATGGGCAAAAGTCCTTTATTTCCTATGTGAAAAGGATGACTACTGTATGCAGCTAATTATCGGTTGATCATCTATGCGAAAAATCCTCACTTTTTAAAACTTGTTTGAATAATGTCAGCAGAATTTAATACAAAATGGGCGATAGAAAATATTTGCAGACGGGATATGTCATTCAAGGTTGTCTTGTCGATTCTCTAGAGAATTCCACGCCACAAACTCGCTCCTGCCTTGACGTATTTATACTGTACTGTACATCTGTACGCATTCTTTCGTTTAAACATATATATATATATAACACGAGTTTGAATTTAAAAAAAATTATATATATATATATATATATATATATATAGACACTTAAAATACCGTCTTTCCACTTATATAGCGCGTAACTATGGACGGAGGTAAATGACCTTAGCCTTGGAAATGGAAATGAGATGGATGCTGATTTTGGAACTCAAAACTAAAATGGCCATAATTTAAAAACTGACAAAGATATCTTAACCAACATTTCAGAGAAAGTTGCCGATAATGTCCTTAAAGAAACACCCAAAGGAAATTGGGTTCAGATACTCCGGAAACAAGATAACCGCATTCCATGCTATACCGGAAGTAAGCCGTTATTTTAGCCAAAAATGATCTGAGGACCCCAAAATTTTAGTAATTGGTTTGAGCGAGCAGTCCGCATAAGATGACATCAACCGTTCCGGTTGATCGATGTTTTAAACTCCGGTTATCCGAAAAAGGAACGTTTTGCTTCAAAATTTGAAAAATTTTAAACTTTAAAGGTCCTACTTGACAAATTGTTGTTCCCGTTGTCTTCCGAAAGTATAAACCATGGTAATCCACATCTTAAAAGCTTTATTTCCGCACAAATCACTTAAAAATTACAGAGCACATAGTAGCACAACTTATCCCAAATCAATAAACCCAAATTAAACCAAGTGCACTCATGTTAGGTGGACTTGGGGCATGATTCCTTTAATACCCTCCTTTTCAAGAGCCTTAATGGCCTTAAGATCACTACTTTCTTTGAATCGCTAGATGAAATAGCAAAACTAACCAATTGGGAAAGGTTCAGTGTTCAAGTGCAAAACTAAAATTGACAGGTATAGTCAGGGATTTTGTGAGAAAGGACATGAGGATGAAGGAAGTAGAGACATAAGTTCAAGAAACTCAGGATCAAGCAATTCAAAAAAGAACCTTACCCCTATGGCTACAAAAATTCTAAGCCTGTGTTCAAGCATGGGACAAAGTAGTTCAAACTTACATATATATTTTCAATCAGGATAAAAGTAAGGACAATAGATTTGCTAAAGTCTTCTATACTCTCTCCTGACCATATCAATAACAGTTACTATTTTTATAGAATCATTTTCATTTCTAATTATGAAAAAACTGGTCATTTGTTTTTTACCAAAAAATTTTATTGAAAGCATTATTTAACTGATTAACTCTAAGCAATATTATTTGATAGTCAATTTATGGTATTTCAACCAAAATTATTTTAATCTGTTTCAGAAAATTTCATATTAACTGAAAACTTACTTTAATGAATTGTTTTATTACAAATTATACAAATAATGTTTTGGTCTAGAATCAAAAGCTTTGAAGAATATAAACACTAAAATCAGATATCTTAAAGTTAATAACTATGTTCTATAATTCAAAATCAAATCAAATTATTACTAAATAGAAAATATTAACATTTAAATAGTTATATATATATATTTATTTCTTTATTTATATACATATATACATATATAGTAATAAAAAACTGAGAAAATATGTTATCAAAGATCCATGTCAATAAGAAGCAATTACCAATAAAACTTCATTTGATAAAAATGTTACAGATGTTAAATAATTTTAGTAAAATGAAAATCTTTCAAATTTACCAGGTATAATAGATTGAGCTGTAACTCTGTATCCTCTATAATCAATCACAACTGTCCCTAAAGTATATAAACCTTCAATATCAGCTGTGCTGTATGCTCTAACTCCCTGCAAATCATTGCTCTAAAATGAACATTAAATTTACTTTTTAGATTTCTAAAAACAATTAAGAATATAAAAAATTAATTATTAATTTTATGAGAAAAAAAAGGCTTACAGGAGCAGCAAAAGCTGCTGCATCACCACCCAAGTCTTTATAATGATCTCTGACATCAAAGCCTAAACTAAAAAATATGTTGTTCCAAATAAACATCTGCATCCTAAAGAAGAAAAACATTTTATATGTATTTAAAATAAATATCAAATTAATTCCTATGAATTAAATTATGTACTTAGTTTCTTCTCCAGGATTAATTGCCATAACATTTCCATCTATTACAGCCATAGCACCTCTTGTTGCAGCACCAACAAAATCACTATGTACTTTAAATATAGCACGTTCTCTAAGTAATCTTTCGGGTAATGTTTTCCGTGGAAGTTCTCGAGTTGTCTGAAGTTCTTCATTCCAATCTCTTGTTTGACCTGGGATATGTTCTTCATAACCCAACTTAGAAGAAAATGCTAAAATTTTTTAATGTAGATTTAAATATTTAAATTATGACTATTTAAAATAAATAATTTGAATTAAAGCTATATTGTTTTAATTATCATCTAATAAAATTGGAAAAGCAATATTTCTTTTAATTTTTACAGAGCTCTTACTAGTAAATATAAAACTTTTTCAAATCACAAACTATGTTACCAAAGATCCATGTCAATAAGAAGCAATACAGTTGACTTGCCTTAAAGCAAACACCAAAAAGCAAAATCTTGTGTTATGGTGAATTTTGCCATTGTCCTGACAAAATGCTGTTGTCACTATGGGTACGTCCGTAAAGTCAAACAAGTTAAACACATTAGTAACGAATTGTTCGAATAGTAGTAGTCTCGCTCAGTGCATATGCTCTGCGGTGATGACGTTTTGAACGAAACTCTAACGAAGTTCACAAAGGAAAGAGTTAGTTTACTTCGTTAAGAAAATGGCGCCCAACGATATCAATGTTTCTAAATCTACTCGAGTGTTTAAATTGTGAATTAAAAGATGAAATGATTGGAGTAACTGTCCACCCGAAGCAATCTAAGAAAAATATTTTGAATAAGGCTGTACTAGCAACATTTGTATCTTCGATTTTAGAAATAGCCATTTAGTTCTAAACAAATCGTTTGAAAAGTCTAACAAAATAAGAATAACGATGACGTCATTCTCGTTTAACTCATTTGACTTTACGAACGTACCCTATGTTAATTACCATGCAATAAAGCAAACAAAAATTTTACCAAAATTTGTTAACCAAACTGTAAATTACCTCCACAACCCCTAAGAAATTTCCATTAACAATTGCATTTTATACTTTTAGATAAACAATAAAAAGTGGTACCATAATAAATGTTCCATTTTGAGTAGGAGATTTTCTTCTAGTAAGCGAAGATGGGTTAACTTCCAATTGTAGAGCAATTTTAACATCTAATTTTAACAGACCATTCTACTGTACTTAGAAAATAGGGGTTAAAGTTTAAGGATACCCACCCTTGTAAATGGATGAGGTCTCTTGCAAACACGTGCTAATTTGCTTATCAGGGAGTGCATATAGTGATGCAAGGTTTGGCTAATTTGTGCTGAATTTGGCTCTTTTACTCTTTTGGCACTAAAAAAATATTTTTTACTTTTTGAAACAATCTTAAAAGAAAGTCATGATCTTTTTTCTATTGAACATTGTTTTGTTTAACCACTCTGACAGATTGCTTCACACTTCAGAAGCAAATACACTCGTTTTATTTGATTTGAAAATCACTTAAAACATTTAAACTTATTTTTGTATATAAATTTAATTTTATTTAACTATTTAGTAAATTAAAACAATAAACAACAACTTTACCAGAAAACAAACTGTACATGTAGAGTAGAGAATCACACCTAAATGCAAAATTTCCAACAAAGAAATGCTTAACTTCAAAATTCAAACATTTTTGGCCACTATTTTATCAGCCCTCTTCAGGAAATGTAAAACGGAAAAATCTTTCTATAAATAGAATGTAGCTGCCTTCTAATTTTAAAAGTTTCAAATAAGTTCGAATAAAGGCTGTGATGTTTCATATATGACATATATTTTATGAGTCTAAGTAGTATTTCCATGAATGGCATCTGCATTGATGCAGCTCCATTCCTGTCCACCCTATAGCTCTCTACCACTTCTAATATTTTGCCGGTCGAAGACCTTGTGTATTAGTTTAGCTTGGTCCCAACAGGGAGAAATCACCGAATAGCTGGCATAACATGCCAGAGCTGTATTATTTCCTTTTTGTACATCATATTTGTGATCTTTTATCCTGGCTTGTAGTGATCTGTACATGGATCCTATATACAATAGTATTCTGTCAAACCTATCTGTAGTGGGATGTGGTAAATCCCAGGAGCTCTTGCGTCCTCAGTGCCGTCCTTTGCAATAGACAGAAGGCAGAAAACGTTGAGTTTCCTTTTGTACATTACAAGTATGTTTAAATAATTTGCAATCCTCCTGTATATGTGATGAAGGGATGGTTCATAGTTTAGGATCACCCAATTAGCTTCTGTTTTATTAATGTTATTGGTGTTAGATGACAGAGCCAGATGTTTGGATGCTAGATTGTTGATAAATGAGCAACTGTACCCATGGTTGGATGCAACTTGTTTCAGATGCTTTAGTTCCTTGCTGGCATCTGACATCTCTGTAGAATGCAAATAGGCTCTTGCTACCACAGATGCCTTATATGACCATGGGTCAGCTGAATTTGCCGGTATGAATGGGGGACGTAAGTAGGTTTGCGGTAAATTGTGGTGTAAAACTTATTATCTGCTACTTGAATCTTGATGTCTAAGAAATTAACGATATAGTTTTCTTGATCCAATTTTAGTGTTAATCTGTAGTTGTTATTATCAAACACCTATAACACCTCCCCAATATCCGGTCTATTTCTCCATACAATCAAAATGTCATCAATGTATCAGATGTAAATAAGGATACTATATTTGATGTTTATTAAGGACCACTCCTCCAATTGTCATAAGACCAGTTCACAGAGATCCCCTGAAAAGGGGCTATCCATGTGTACTCCCCTTTTTTGGATGTAGGTGTGTTTGTCAAAATAAAAACAGGACAAATAGCACAGTAAGTGAGTAAGCTCTAATATCAGAGTGGTACGATTAGGCATCAAGAGTAGAGCTTAGAAAGAAAAATTAATTCAGAATATTATAATTTATAAATTTTGATCATCTATTAAGATTTAACTCCCTAAATTATACAACCTTGACCTTGAAAATCATCAATATGAATTTTTGATAAAGCAAACAACCTACTGTTCCCCAGCAATTCATATTAATGTGAGTTACTGTGTAAAATTTATCATTACCTATATCTAATTGTATATTATTTTAAATAGAAAATTTTTTTCTAAAAGCAATTTCCTAGTATCTCTTCAGATTCTATTAACTGGAGACATAGCAAATATAGATATTTCTTGATTAGAAAAACAAATTATTGAAAAATATAGAGAGCACATCAAAGTGTAAAACTGCAATACAGTATTAAAAATATCATTGACCTTAGTTATTGTGTTAAAAATTCTATTTTTGAAATTATAGTAGAATAACTCAATATGAATTTAATTATTAGCATATATCTGAAATAAATTTTATATCAAATCTGCATATGTATCATCAGATGTTCATTAGAAACTGCAGAATAAAAGGGAATAAACTGCTTTGTATTCCATATGTTATTAATCTGTATTACATTAAAGCCTTTCTCTAAAACTAGATTATACAATTAAAACACGGTACTATATAACTGGATTGCTGTATATTAGATCTCTATGTAATACAGTAGGTTCCACTTATTATAATCATATATATTGTTTTCAGTTGTTTAATGTTATCAAAATTAAAATGTTCCTACCATAATCTAAAATGTAAACCTTTACTCAGTGTAATCAGAGTTTAGCTATCATTATCTTAAGGTAAATAAGCATTCTTAAGTTTTCTTTTCATGCTATCAGTTACACGTTGAGATTGATAATATGCACTCACCACCAGGTAATGTCATCAGTTTTAACTAATGCTCTTTGTTAAATATTGATTTTAGATATCTGTTATGGTTTTTCCATTGAATTTGTTAATCAAGTTAATAAATTGTGGACACTCTTTATTGAAAATATATAGAAACAAGCAAACCTTCAGATCCAATAAAATAGAACAAAATTATATAAAAAAGCAATTGTGTACTCTTTCAAAATCTAAAAAAAAAATAAGTTTTGAAAAATATTGATTTAAATTATATTATTTAAACATTAGTTTTAATTGTATAAACAAAATTTTTATATTGTATAAAAAAGTTCTAATATCACATATATAAGTTTAAAATTTAAAATTTTCTACTAAGCACATTTATCAAACAAAATCTATTTATAGTTACCATCTTCTGCACGAATGGAATCTATACTATGATCAAAATTTGGAGTACACCAAGTATAAACTTGATATGGAGTTGCAACTCTTTCAAATGGATGTCTTTGCGTACGCTTCTTTTGTATAATGGTAAAATTACGCTTAAATGTAGGACTTATCTAGGAAAAAAATAATTATAATTTTTTAATAATAATTTTATAAAACTTAGTACAAGTATGCATATACAGTGGACCCTCTATATTAGTCATTAATCTGTTCCTAAGGATCTAACAAATATTGAAAATGACAAATATAGAAACAATTTTTCTCATAATAAATAACTGATATTCAATTAATCCATTCCCATCTTAAAAAAAAATACAAGAATATAAATTTTGTTGTTTGTAAAACTTTACTGTATTTATTTAGTACAATAAAGATATACTGGTAGAAGGGGAAGAAGAGTAAGGTTATTATTATTTAGAAGACATACCATCAATTAAAACAGGTAATTCCAATTATGATCTCAATATATTAAATTCTTTGGCTAAGTTGGAAACACTAGAGACGTTGCGGCCAAAGTTTTCATCTCTAAAACGTGAACTTCAAACACCATCTTGTAAGCCTAGAAGTTTGATAATGGCATTTGGAACATCATTGGAATAATGCTTGGCATTCCAAATGCCATTATCAAACTTATAGGCTTACAAGATGGCGTTTGATGTTCACATTTTAGAGATGAAAACTTCAGCTGCAACCTCTCTACTTTGTCCATTTTCAGACTTAGAATTCATTTTTTTTTTTTATCTCTATTGTTGTTCTAACAGCTTTCCTTTTTTGCTGTTTCTCTTCAGTGTGCTTTGTTGGAGCCATTAAAACTTGAGTTTTTGAAAATAATTAATGCAAGAAACCAAGAATACACACGACTTCCCCACAAAGAAGACTAACTACAGCTAGCTAATATAATGTTGCCAACTCAAAATTCAAGGATAGCTAGACATTTTAATAAAAATATTCGAATCATATTGTTTCCATTAAAATTGTTTGATTTTTTTGTAGCTATATAGCATTATAAAAATATCTAGGCCATTATAATTTAGGTAATTTGCATAGCTAGATTGTTCATAAATCCACTAAATCTAACAAAAAATTAGCTAAATTGGCAACACTAAGCTAACATGGCTAGCTGATCGGCATGGGCATGCGATTGTGGCGCCACTGCCAGTGTTGGAAATGACAACAAATACAGAAAATACTGACGAATATGGGAGGGAAAGTCATCAAAATGTGATGAATGTAGAATATTACAAATATAGAGGTTCCACTGTAATTTATTCTCTTTTGTACACACTTTTCTAAATCATTTAAAAGAAATAATTTACAAGGTATGTATACAGCATCTCTTTCTAAATGAACTTCTAAAATGCATGTACATAGATAAAATTCATTTTTTAAAAATCATTATTTTATAAAATACTTTAAATTTGTCCTTTAATGATTTATTCATATCCTTTCCAAACTGAGTTTTTTGCATGTAATATAATATAAATTATTACAGTAGAGCATCGATTATCCGACTCCCGATTAACCGTCACATCGATTAACTGACTCTTCTAGTCGGCAAATTTCAAATGTCTGCTAGTGATGTGGCACTACAATATTTGGCTATGTCTTGGCTACCTTAATATTATTTTTGTTAAATTTTTGCATGTTTTAGCTGGCAATACTGGCTCGACCATTGAAGGGAGGCCAGTATTTAAACAAGACTTAATTTTCTAATTATGAGTGGTTGTTTGTTTTGTGAGCAATAAAATAATTTTAAAATAATTTTTAACGATACAATAGCGACAATTATTATTTTTTTAAAGAATTTGTTAGGCTTAACATTGATGAAAATTCAATGCAAAGTTGGTTAATAGCGATGTACTAATTACATGAGATATAATAATATACTATACTAATAATGGATTTTTTTCATTCTTTTCGGTTATCCGATTTTTCAGTTATCTGACCAACCTGAGTCCCCAATTGAGTCAGATAATCGATGCTCTACTGTATATTAGGGCAAGCATATCACTAAAAACTATTTGAACTGTATCTTAAATGTTTTAAATAAAATTCTGTAAACATTACTTTTTCATTGTAAGAATAATTTACAGATTAGACAAGACAAAAACATACACTGTACAGAAAAAAATATGGATTTTGAAGAAAGTAAAGAAACAATAATAAGAGGTGAAAAAGCTTTGGTACCATAATGAACATGAATTAGAGAAAGAAGACAAGTTTAAACAACATAAAAACAACTGCAAAGAAAAGAATTTTTAAAGTTACTTTTCAATTCTTAAATTATAATAATTATAACATCTGACATGTTAGTTTTGTATTAAACAGTCTTATCAACAAAAAAAAAAAGTTATTTCAAACAAGGAGTTTTGTGAACACTAATTTCAAAAGATTAAAAACTAAAAAAAAATGCTTTTAAAAATTACTTATTCAAAATCCAAATCATTCATTCTATTCCAGGTTATGCTTTAAAGGGTTGAAACTAAAATTCTATAAAGAATAAATACTAATTCATACAAGAAAGATTGTAAAAACAGTGTAATCACAAAATACACTTAAAAATATTTACAGAAAACCCAGCAACAAGTTGCATAATTTTCCTCGGAATAAAGTTAAAACTGTGTGTAGTACCATCTGTTATAAAAATATTTTCAATAAAATCTCATGCTAATTATTAAAAAATGGCAAAAAAGCTTAATTTTGAGGTAGAGATGAGTTTTAAGAAAGAAAAAAAAAACAAAAGTAAATGCTAACTAACAAGTAAAATCTTCATTAAGTCTGACTATGCTCAAGACATGGCAAATGACCGCCCCCCCTACCTCCCCACTCCTTGGACCTTTAATAACAAGATTTAATAATTAATGCTCCTAATACACAAATCTTCCTGCAAAATTTCAGAAATTTTTGACAAAAATTGCAGGAGTTATTAAGCTTCAAAGTAGGTAAACAAAATTCCCCTCATATGCACACAAACATCCATAAGGGAAAAACCCTCCAACTTTTTTATATCTCTCAACATTTCAAGGTCCCGAGTCTAAAAATGTAAAAATCTTGAAATGTTTTTTTTACTAATCATCATACTTTTCCACTGCTAAATATAACAGCTGGGAAAGTAAAATGAGGTAAAATTCAAAAACAATCATCATTAGTTTAATTTGCTTTCATCAATAAGTATTGTTGTTTGGATTGACCTATCATTTAATTATTAAATGTAAATTATATTAATATTTGCTTCAAATTAATTGTCAATGAATATAAAACTCTGTTCAAAGAGATCAACAAAAAGCAAGCCTTTCTACTTTCAATCTATGGTATTCATTATTCTTAAAAAATGATTATTCCATTTTAAGTTTCAATGTGAAATAATTTCAGTAAAAATGTTACAAATTAGATGAAAAAAAGAATTTACAATATAATGATTGCATTAATATTGGGTCCTAATATTTGTAACAATATAAAAAAACATTCTACAGTTCATTTTCTAAAATAACAAAATTTTATGTTTTTTAAGAAAAAATATTTTGGATTAGAAACTATCAAAAAGTGATTGTTAAAAAATTCTTTAAAAGTTTCAATTTATAAATATATAAATTTTGTTAAAAGATATATTTTAAAATTAAATTTTATTCACTAAAAAACATATCTTTCATGTGTGTATTATTTTTGTATGTAAAAATTTCTTGGACAAGAGAAATTTCTTCTGAAGTCAATAAAGGATTGATTAATTGACTGAAACATCAATGACAAGTCAGCAAAGAATTAATGATTTTTCCAAAATAAATGAATTATTAAGCTTTAACTATTCATCTTGGCATTCTTATTTAAAAAACATTTTTATTTGATCCATTTTTCTTACCTGTCCTAATAATTCAATTAATGAATGGTATACAATTTTTGGAGTATCTGGTTTAGGATTAAATTCCTCTTCAGTTGATCTAATAAATTGAAAATATACAAGTTAATTAACCAACATGGTAAAATAATTGTTTAAAAATAAAATCTTAATCTAACATCTTACTCAATACAAAAAATACAAGCAAATAATTAAACAATCAATGCTCTTAATAAATTTTGGTGACCTTGTGTTTTCATCTGAAATTAACAATTTATTTTTGGATTTTGTTTTTCAGGTAAGTTTTTCTTCCTATACTATTAACAACATATACAGATCACCAGAATCATCAAATAATCGTTGCTTGTTCTGTATTTATATACACTGAATCTTTACCTAATATCTATTACTTCATTTCCTTTGATATCAGCTTTCACAAGCTATGTCCAGAGTTCTATCTTATTGTAATCTTTTGAATTGTTGCAAATATTTTTCCAGAACTCTACAATTTTATCTTTATTTGATTCTCCTAAGTTCCTACTTACTTTTCCAATTATGTTTTCATAAAAATATCTTTGACTTGTCATGAAAAGTTAATTCTACTTAACAGTACAATCCTTGCTTCATATCGAGTAATCTTACCTGAAGCTATTCCAATTTGCTGTGACTATCTCCAAGGCTTTCATTTTCCTGTTACCCAGATTGTATCTTTTTATTATGTCCATTTTAATTTTTTCCTTTCCCCCATTTATCAACTTTTTATCTTTGATGTCTTTTGTTCAGCTTGCTAGTATCTGACCCTAATTTTCTGATTTTCCTTTGTCTAATTTTCCATTTTGGTGGATCATTATGTTATTTTTTTTTAAATTTATTTATTTCATATCCCAATTCTATAGTTATCACTGCTGCAGCACTGCATATGAGCTAATTTGTTTTATACAAAAATTGAAATTTGCTTGAAATGATGGATTTGTTACATAAAACAGATTTGTTAAATGAGGTTATTGAAAAAATTGTCCTAAGTCATCAAGAGCCTCTGTCAGATTCTTTTTCACTACAAGTTTCTAGGGATCGATCTTTTCCAATATTGTATGTTCAAGGATTTTCTTTTTCAGTTCTTTGTCTCTGTTAGTTGACAATCTTCAAATTAAGCTATTAGTAATGAAGCTATAGTTGGTACCACCTCTTCTTATTCTGACTGTGCTTCTATATTTTGTTATTCATTTACATCTGTTTTTTTTCAATTTCTTCTGCTTGATTATTTGTCATCATTTGTTTCAAATTTACTTGAGTATATCTTTCCAATTCTTATCAATAAACTTGTATTTCATATATTCTGTAAACATGTTATTTCTTTCTATGTCTTCACTGATCTGCAAGCCATTGTTCTGGGATACCTAAATCTGGGCAAGTTTTCTTCCAAATTTGGTACATTTGTTTCAAACTATAATTTCCAAATTCTCAGCAATTGTATATTATTGTCATTTTCTTGGTCCTTCCAGTAGTTTTGTAGCCTTCAACCCTGTTTGATCAGTTAAAGATCCTGTCCTATAGTCCATTTTTTGCCAAATGCCCAGATACTCTAACACAATAGTCTATTGTCCTGGGTGATAACCAATCTGATATAGGATTTATTTTACATGTTTGCATCATAGGTATTGGGTTTTGAACACATTTGGTCTGATCCATCATTAAAAGTGTGTTTAGCATGAGTAGTCCTCCAGCTTAACCCTCTAAATCCTTTTAGTACAGAACCCCACCATCCCAATAAGGTATTGTCATTCATGGATTATTATTATTATTATTATTATTATTATTATTACAGTAGAACCTTGATTATCCGACCCCCGATCAACCGACCCCTCGGTTAACCGACCGTCCTAGTCGGCAAATTTCAAATGTCCGCTAGTGATGTGGTGCTACAATATTTGGCTATCTTGGCTACTTTAATATTATTTTTACGTGTTTTAGCTGGCAACACTGGATCGACCATGAAAGGGAGCCAGTATTTAAACGAAGCTTAATTTTCTAATTTTTAACGATACGATAGCGACGATTATTATTTTAAAAAATTTTTGTTAGGCTTAACATCGATGAAAATTCAATGCAAAATAGGTTAATAGCGATATACTAATATACTAATTACATGGGATATAATAATATACTACACTAATAATGGATTTTTTCATACTTTTCGGTTATCCGACTTTTCAATTATCCGATCAACCCCAGTCCCCAATTAGGGCGGATAATCGAGGTTCTACTGTATTACTATTATTAAAAGTAAGAAACTTAATATCATATGATATTAAAGTTAAAATTTCAACAAATCAAACTACAATATTAAAGTAAAAAGATTCATAAATAATAAAATTTTAAAATAGTTCATGGAAGTTTTTACTCACTGATTTACATAAAATCCTCTAGTAGATGCAGTTATATGAAAACGTTTATCTTCTAAAGTAACTACATACAGATACATTAAGTCACCTATTAAAATACAACCAGAAAATTTTCAGAATTCATTTGAAATTCTTTACATTTGATTTAAATGATTATGATTAAAAAGAAGATTCTTAGTACTAGTTTTCCTATTATGTTTATGAATACAGGTAACCCTTGTATAACATGGGAGTTACGTTCCAAAAAATTGCCATGTTATGCAAATCCATGTTATATGAAACAAAGAACTAGTGTGAAAAGAGTGGTTAGGTTCCTAAAATTAAAAAATATGCTGTTAAATCCTTCTTTAAAATCAGATTTATTATTCATTTTTTTCATAGGTAAAATACTTATTTATTATTTAAGTAAATATTTTACCAGAGGATTATTCATCCTATATGATGATCTCAGCATGAGCATCATCAACTGATAACAGTTTTTGGGTGCGTTCGTTAATAGCGGTCGGTCTGCAACAGGAGTTCACAGCTGTTTGTAGGCATTTAGGAACGACAGTGAAAGAAAGATGACAGTGCCCGCACTATTGATAGTATAGTGATGGAGGAATCTATAATTCTAAAATGAGCTTTTAGAAGCAAAAGGGTCAAAAATCACCCAAAAAAAGTTCTCTTTTTCTTCATTCAGCACTGCAGATGCTCCCAGAGAAAAAAATTCTCTAGAAAGCTCAAATTATAAACTTAAGACACTATCTTTATTAATAGCGAGGTCGAGGCCGAAGATTTAAATGCAAAAATGTGTACGTCAAACGTTCAGCACCGCTTTCCTGTAAGCCTAGAATGGTTTTGGATAGTCAGTGGAATCATGCTTGACATTCCAAACACCATTGTCAAACTTCTAGGCTTACAGGAAAGTGGCGCTGAATGCCCGACTTACACGTTTTCGCATTTAAAACTTCGGCCTCGACCTCGCTATTAATAAAGATAGTGTCTTAAGTTTATAATTTGAGCTTTCTAGAGAATTTTTTCTCTGGGAGCATCTGCAGTGCTGGATAAAGAAAAAGAAGAAAACTTTTTTGGGTGATTTTTGCACTTTTCAATTGCTTATATTTCAACAGCACCTTTATAGAAAGACTAGCTGTTACCCGCAACTTCGTCTGCGGAGGTTTTGCAAGCAAACCCCATTTACATTCAATATTTCAATAACCATAGTAATTGTCATATAACACCTACCGCTGAAGAGAATTTGCCGAGAATCAAACAAACTATCTTCAATTTGATCAATTTTCTGGAATGTTTACAATCGTTCTATAATTGAACCAATATGCAATAACAAATTTGAATTTAAAACGGATCGAACATTTTTAATTATAATCGAAATAGATAAGAATATTTATAATAATGTCTGAAATGTTATCAATTTAATACACCTAAATACTCAATGAAGACTAAACGTAGTTGAAAACAAAAAATCGTATCTAAAATAGTACAGTAGAAGCCGTTTTCCAGTTAAGCCTTAATGCTCTACCTCTCCCCCCCGCGGGGAAATTTTGAAAAATCCTTTCTTAATGTGAATTCCCATGACATTCCCTACTAAAATGCATATAAAATGAAAAAAAAAAATCGCATCTAAAATAGTACAGTAGAAGACGTTTTTCCGGTTAAGTCTTAATGCTCTACCTCACCCCCCGCAGGGGTATTTCTAAAAATCCATTCTTAGTGTGCATTGCCATGGCATACCCTACTAAAATGCAGATAAAAACAAAAAAAATCACATCTAAAATAGTATGTTTTTCCAGTTAACCCTTAATGCTCTCCCTCTCCCCTCCACTTGGGAATTTCAAAAAATCCCTTCTTAGTGTGTGTTTTCATGACGTACCCTAACTGTTTACCAAATTTCACCTCTCTAGGTCCAGCGGTTTGCTCTGGGAGATGATGAATCAGTCAGTGAGTCAGTCAGGACAAGCAATTTTATATATATAGATCTGAAATTTTGCACAGTACCTAAGAAAAGAAATTACCTTTTGAATGAGATATTCAAAATTACTACAGGACTCAGGGGCAGAGAAATCAACCCCCAACAATTGGCAACTCTGATTCCTGTGTATATATATATATAGTCAGTGACTTTTTCACTTGGTACCAAGTCATTGCTGACTCTTGATTCAGGCTTAGTTTCCAATATGATTACATCCTTATGTAAATTTTTCTTATTGTATCCTTACATAAACTTGTAAAATCATCATAAAATTTGATCAAAATTTACATTATAATACTAATCCTGTTTCCTTAGACTTCTATTAAAAACTTATCACTGATGATAATTTATGCATTTAGAACAGAGATTATTAAAAACGAACAAGTACATTACAATTAAGGCAGATTCTAATCAGGATATGATCATCAGCAATTAACATTATATAAGAAAACAAATATGCTGACAGAATAATAATATTTATAACGCATAATTTTTCTTTTTTCAGAATAAATATTTACTGAGAAATGAACTGCAGTATGTTATTTTCTTGACAACTTTCAAAATCTCTTTTTATCGTTATTAAATAAATATAAAAATATAACAAATATACCTATTTTAAATATAATAATTGTATCTTACCATGTAATTTTCTAATTCCAGGTGGTGGATTCCAGCCACTACTTGTTAACACTTTCAGTGCTTGAGGACCCTATTTAAAATAATTTTAATGATTGTCAATTATTGAAATAATGTTGCTTTTGTAGTTGCTTATTTTATATAATACTAGCAGACCCCATCATGTGTTGTTGTGGCTCAAAGTGTATCTATTATAAATGTATAACACTTCCCCCATGGAGGGGGGAATTTTTCGAAAAATTCCTTCTTAGTGTACATTCTCGACGTACCCAATTAAAACAAATAAAAAAAAAAAAACAAAAAACTGCATCTAAAATAGTATAATAGAAGCCAAGTTCTTCACGGTAAGCCTTAATCCTGTCCCAATGGGGGGAATTTCGACGTGTATATTATATAAGAACACATGCATATTCAAATGCAGCATTGTGTCAAAATTTCAAAGGAATCGGTAGGAACAAACGAACATTACATTTTTATTTATATAGATAGATAGAAGATGATCTGCTTTAGTTCATCCTCACAGAAAAGCATAATGCCTCACATAAAAGCAAACTTAGGTCATCGTACTCGTAACATCATCTGTTGGACATAAACGCCTTAACCCTAGATGATATCTTTTAATTTATATGAATGTTTAATAGATAATATACAGCCTATGTCCACCCTGAAGTTCCATTCTAAATATTGGTGAAAGAATTTTTGAAATCGGATGAATAGTTTTGGAGATTATCCTTACATCCAAACTTACAAACATTATCTCTCTATAATATTAGTATAGATGAATTTGAACAATAATAAATTTCAATATATGAAAAAACTTTACAAACAGTAAAACATGTTTATAAAGTTTATAGAAAGCAGTTTTCATTTTGATACATTCATTTTGTGAGACTGAAGTAACAATGTATACATGTACATAAATTTATATTGTTTACAACATAAATCTATCTGCATAATATAACGTGACATAGATCATGTATAACTTAATTATGAATGTAATGTACATACATTGAATTAAGTGGATAATATTTATATATAAAATTTTTAAAAGTTAAGTAACGCTTTCTTTAATTTTTTACCTTCCATTCTTTTACTTGAGGTTGAAGAGGTAACAAAGGGCGTTCTTTAGAACCAGGTAAAATAAAATCAGGTGGAGTACAATCAACAGAATCTGGTCTTGTTTTTTTCACTTCTATCAATATATAAAAGACAAAAAAATTACTACTACTAAGATATATACTTTAATCTCAAAATGTAATAAACCATCAAACAATTACCTAAAATATCTCCTTGAGTAATAGCATTAAGAAAACAAAGTGAATTACATTCAACACCATTATATGCATCAGCAGGATCAAGTGATTTTAAAAGATCCCTAACATGACGTACATGAATCCTTGCTTCTCTAACTGTATATGGTTCTATTAAAATGAAAAATCAATTACTTCATAATACAAGAGACTTCAATGACACAGCAAACTGCTGCACAAAAATATATGATGTTTCAATCAAAATATATGCAAAATCTTTAATATCATCCTAAAGGTACACATTTGTCACAAACAGTTAACAAAATTTAAACAACTTATGAATTCTAAGTAAATGCTTATTAATATAACCCAGCAATCATTTGGCATTAATCTCAAAGATCAGGTTATTCTATGTTTATAAATGCTCATTATTCCTTTTAAATTCACCAAAAATACCATTACCTTATCTTATACTGTATCAAAGAAATTTAAATATAATTAATATTTAAATTTTCAAAAATCATATTAATGTAAGCTTGAGGTTACTGTACACTTAAATAATCATAGCACTTCTCATGCAAAATGACCATGATAATTTAAAATTTTAACTCCATTTATTTATTTAAAAGATTCCATTTTTTTTCTGAAAATATAAAAAGGTCTTATATAATAACAGGTGTCCAGAAAAAAAAAATCTGCACAAGTTTGTGTAATGTATTTTTTACCTTGAAAAAAAAGAAAATTCTATGAACTATGAACTAAATGATGAAAAGCTATATATTCTCTTTTACTTTTGTAACTCTACAAGTCCCATTATTTAATGCAGTAGATTTGACTTTGGATGTGCTGCACATATTTCTGTATAAGACTTTTGCTCACAACTTTCAGATAGTACTTTATCTCACTTATCAGCCAATCTGTGGTTTTTGCTTTGAACTCTTTGTAAACGGCTGTCTTGAGAACTGACCAAAAACCTTGACTTGCCTAATTTCTGGCATGTTTGCAGTATTATTCTCCTTTTCAACAAAAGTAATGTGTTTCTTGTTGCAGGTAATCCAGTAGGTTTTGGTACAGTAGGAACTTGCCTAATATGACCAAAAGATATTCTGCTTGAGAAGAGTTCTTTTGAATGTAAGGAATTAAGTGATGTATATTTTATTTAAATATTGCAGGGCACAGATAGCAAAACTGATTTTCTGATTAGGGCTTAATGCAATCTTTTTTGGTACCATTGTAATCCAAACCAAAACTTCACCCTCAAACTTTTTTGTTTTTACAAATAAATTCACTATCTATCACACCGGAACTACTACAAAAAATCGACACACCTGAACCAATTACGGTGTGATCATGCAAAAGATCGGAAAACAAACGTTTTCGAACCCCTTCTGGGTTCTGCTTCAGGTTCTAATCAGCTTCTAAAGACGTTCGATGTCCGTTATAAGTAGAAATTTGATCGTTCATATCGTTTAAAGCTTGAAAGAATCCATTTGAACCTACAACTTAAATTTCAAGCTTTAAACGACATGAACGATCGAATTTCTACTTATAACGGACATCGAACGTCTTTAGAAGCTGATTAGAACCTGAAGCAGAACCCAGAAGGGGTTTGAAAACGTTTGTTTTCCAATCTTTTGCATGATCACACCGTAATTGGTTCAGGTGTGTCGATTTTTTGTTTTTTTTTGGAGTTGAAGTAAGGTATGGAGTTTTTGCTTTAATTGTACTGCTTTTGTTAGATTAAGAACATCTAACTCAATACCCTAAGAACAAGCAAAAAAGTACCACTCATTTGAAAAACAAACTTGTAGAAGTCCAGCAACAGAGGTGTACTTCCTGGATATAGACATCCAGTTTATTAATGGATGCATAGTAACAAAGGTTACAGAAAACCAACTTATCCCCCTATTCATAATGTCATTCTTATACAATCCCTTTTCATACAGGATGGTTGTCTTTAACAATAGTCCATAGAGAATTCACTCAAATCTCTGAACCAATGGAGACAATGCAGAAATTTCATACTATTACTAGCCAGGCTGTCCAGCATGGATTCTCTAGGAAGATCATTAAAGAACTCATTGAACATCACAGTGTACAGTACATGGACACAGCAGTACCCATAACCCTTCATTCTGAAACATACAAGTTGGTCATGTAAAATGCAATACTTGTCTCTATACAAGGAGAGATCCTGAAACAATAACATCAACCTGGCCTTCAAAAGGAACCCCAATGTCTTCACTCCTCAGAAATGCCAAGGATCCCCTAATCTGGCAACACATGCCAGAGGTATACTCCATTCCTCTCATGAACTAAAGGTCCAGCAAAGAGGTGGAGCAAATGGGAGCAGACAAATCACTTTACCCTGCTTAAAGGAACACAATTTGAACATATCTAAGGGCTTCTACTCCACAGCCTTATATGCCCCACTGTTGAAGTCCATTTGGATAAGACCAGGATTTGCCATTGAACATCTAACATAGCACAACTCCATTAACAGATGGATATATATAAGGCTATTTTTGTTAAAATAGCCTTATATATATCCATCTGTAACAAAAAAAAAAAATCCATCAACTTTAAAGAGGATGACACTTTCTCGAACTTTGTACGGAAATAACATAAGCAGTTTATGTTATTCCCTTACAAAATTCATTAACTGAGTTGAAGCTGTTATATATTGGAGCAACTGCAAGAATGCTCTGCCTCAGTCTTGCAAAGCATCATGAAAATGTTGCACCTAACAGATATATAATAGAGCTAACCAAACAAGTAATAGAGGGTAAATTCAATCAACATTTGTCACAAACTTCACTCCTATGATGTGGGGACCAAAGAACATTATCCAGGAGCCTCTTTTCATTGCATCAATGGCACATGCAACTCTCCCATGCTTGACATACTAGAATAGTGGACAGTACTATTTAAGCTTCTAAAAAGTCATAAATTGCATATTTTGCAATAAAAAACATATTCTTCATTAATGGTGTTGCTGTGTATTAATTTACTTTTATATTTTTAGTCTAGTAATTTTTATTAGTTTTATTTCACTGGTAGCTAAAAATTTTGTAATTTTATATATTTCAATTACATTCCATGCTTGTGCACAAGGAACAATTTGTAAATTGTTCTTTACTGTTTTTATTCCATTTTTCAAATAGTTGCATTCTGTTTTTGTGAATGACAATACAGGTAGCCCCCGTATAACACAGTAGTTACATTCCAAAAAATTGCCGTGTTATGCGAATCCGTGTTACGAAAACAAAGAACCAGTATGAAAAGGAGGGTTAGGTTCCAAAAATTAAAAAACATGCTATTATATTTTCATAATTAATATAAGAAAATTTTAATAAAGATATTTAAGTGATACATATTAATATAAATTAAATAATGTTTTCTTTGTCATCACTAAAAGCACTATTAACCGAGGATAACTTGCCAAAAAGAAAACAGCAAGTCATCCTTATCTTCTGAGCATTTTTCTGCATTATCTTCAGATCCATGCTTTACCTTTTGCAAAAAGTATATAATTTTAGATTGCTTGCTTCTAGTTAAAAGATCTTTATAAATTTCCTCATATGGTGCTAAGCACTTATGAAGAATAAAGCAAGTATGAAATAAGGGAAAAACATCTGGCAACATCAGAAGCGTCAAGATCTGGCAACACTAAAACAAGTTTCGAGAAGGACCATGTGTATCGACAGAAGGCGAGAAAAGAAAATTTACATACTTAAGTACTAATAGTTCACGAAAATTATTATTTTCGTGAACTATTAGTACTTAAGTATGTAAAAATTTATTACATTTCATGTTGTACGAGGGTTTTACCCAATTCTCGAACCATGTCAGAGTGAATCCGTGCTATAACAGTACCGTGTTATATGGGGGTGGTACCAATTCTCGAACCGTGTTAGAGTGAATCCATGCTATAGAAGTGCCGTGTTATACGGGGGTTACCTGTACTGCCTGAAAACGAAAGTTATATACTGTCAAAAGTACTTGCATAAACCTTTTTTGTAATGCCGATAAACAGTTGTGTTATTTTGATAGATGCCAAGTAATTTTGTAACATTACTTGGCATCTAGTGGTTTTACATTTTATAACTTGGCTTTTCTAACTTGGTTTTCACTTGAATTTTTGCTTTTCTACATTACCCTTTTCTTCTCTGTGATGGTAATCCAATCTCAAAAGAATTGGAAAATGCAATATGTAGTCTGTTTGAAATTCCTTCATTTGTACAATGGTTTACTGTAAACTTTTTTCCTGACATTTTATTCATGTATAAATGTTGTACTCTGTTAGGGATAAAGCATAATCTTTTGCTGCCATTTTGAAAGAAGCAGAAAATCAAATGCAGTAAAAAATTCTAGAATAATCCACAGCATTCCAAACATTTTCAAATTACAGCACATTCACCATAAAAATTATTTGCTGTTAAACTAGAACATAAGATATTTTGTGCAAGTTTTTTTCTGCCACCCATTAAAATAAATTATTAATATATATGTACTATATTACATTCTATAATATGATCAACTTTCACCTGTTTAAAGGAACTACTTAGAAATATTCTTAAGCAATAAAGTTTTATAAAATTTAATTTTTATAATTATAAACATTCATATAAACTACAATCAGCAAACATCACAAAATCTGATAAATTAGTAAAGTCAAACAACCACTGGATTACATCTAATTTTAATTAATTACTAATTTGTCCCTCTAGTGACAAATTATTTAGTAATTAAATATAATTGCAAAAAAGTAGCATGATGTAATCCAGTGGTTGTTCAACTTTACAATCAACATTTAATATTAAAATACAGTGGAACCTCGGTATACGTCTGCTTTAGAATACGTCCAATTCGGAATACGTCTTGTTTGGACGAAACAAATTTTGCTCGGTATACGACTTTTGTTCAGTATACAACTTAATTCAATTATACGCGCCATCTATGAACAAGTAGAACTATCGGTGTACTACACTAGACTATACGTTCGCGGTGCTACAGTTTATAACTTTGTTAAGTTTCTTCTGATTTTAATTTGTAAGTAACGTTTTATTATTTTTATTAATCATGAATTGCAAATAAAAAAAATGACTAGAATCACAACGGAACTGAAAAAAGAGATTGTTGAGAAATATGAAGGTGGCATGCATGTTCGAGATTTAACGAGATTTAACTGTTGCATTCCGTATTCCGAGAATGACGATATCGACAATCGTGAAAAATAGACATTATTAAATTTGCTAACGTTGCGAAAGGGGTTAAATCAATTACTAAACAGAGATCGAAAACACTAGATCATGTCGAGAAATTGCTTTTGCTTTGGATAACTGAAAAACATGTGCTGGCAACAGCATATCGGAAGCAATTATTTGCGAGAAAGCTAAAAAGATACATGCTGATCTCATGAAAAATCAAGCAGAAACTAGCGAGGGGTTTAAAGCCAGCCATTTTTTTTACATGAGAACGGATTAATCATTTTTACATTACTTCTTATGGAAAAGGTTGGTTTGGTATACGTCCTATTCGGTATAAGTCCAAACACCAGGAACGGATTAAGGTCGTATACCGAGGTTTCACTGTACTTCTAAGAAAATTTGTTTTATTAGAAATGTAAAATAGTAATAATAATTATATCTTACAAATTTATTTTCAAAATATTTATTTAACACAAACACACATACATACATACCTTCAACTACTTTGATCATAGAACCTTCTTTTAAACCTTCAATACTTTTCAGTTCTGCAAAGTTATCTAATGTCATTCCATCAAGTTGAAGAGAAAAACATGTTCGATGACATGTATCTTCTCGATCCATTAACAATTGATGAATTTCTTGTACTAACTCCATGGAACTAACCTGTAATAAGAAATTTTCATATTAAATTTTGACTTCAATATAAATATTGTCATAATGTATATAAGTAGATTTTTCCAAAAATATCAAATTCTGGCTAGTTTTTCCAACATATATGTTGGAGTACACATTTACTAATAAAGGCAAATTAGATTCATATATTTTGGTATCAAAGAACAAATGATACATAATGGTCTAATATTGGATCTTATAATGACAGCCTAAGTAAGTTCCTTCAGAATTCTAAATAATTTGGGTGGATACGATAATTTTCGGCTCTATCAGATGCATAATAATTAATTACTTGAGATTTGTAAGTAAAAAATAATTTGTCAAATACAGTCGACCCCCCACCTATAATGCGGTAGATACATTCCACTTTATAAGAATTTTGCATTGTAGGAATCCTTAAATACATAAGCCAATCACAGCCCAGCACGTGTGCAGTTTACGGACTATGGCTGTTTGAAAGGTTTTCTTCCATAAAATTAATTGATTCTAGACTAATTCGACTCAACATTTCCAAAACATGTATAATTTTTTGGGAATAATCCGTATAAACTATGCTATAAACAAAAAATTGTAGTATTACTTTCCGAGTGTGCACTGTTCGACAATGCCATTGCTTAAGCTTGTTTTCGTTGCGGAGCAGCACACCAAACGGTGGGCGCGTTTTCTAATAAGTTATTTTTCTGCGAAAAATTCATTGAACTTTGGAGACATCATTAATTAATAGAAATAATTTTTATGGCCGTTGAATAAGAAATGTTTTTTTTCACAAAAAATGTATAAAATTACAGTACTGTATTAGACTTACAGTACCTAATTTATATACTGTACAGATGATAGTAAACTCAACTTACCCACCTAAACTCTCCGTAGTGTGTAAGTACAGTAGAGCGTCGTTTATCTGAATCAATTGGGGACTGGGGTTGTTCAGAAAATCGATATTTCGGATAACCGATTATGTACAAAAAAATATATTAACCTATCCCATGTTAAAATTTTTCTCCGTTGCATATCGCTTCGCGTTGAATTTTCGTCGATGTTAAGCCTAATGAAGACTATTGTATCATTAAAAATTATTTTTTTATTTTGTACAAACAAAATAAATATATTGAAAAATATAAAAATAAAAAATTATACTTCAGAAGTTAATTTAGTATCAAAAACGTAAAATATTTGATTAGCCCAAGACACAGCCAAAGATTGCAGTGCCACAGCACTGGCAAAAATTTAAATTTACCGACTGGAATTCTTTCAGATGATTGATTTTTGGATAATCGACACACTACTGTAGTCCATTAATCCTGAACAGGTCTGTTGAAAAGACACCTTAAGATGCAACGTGGCTGGACGTAAGCTCCTTCCAGCATCATAGAAGAAACAGCGAGACGAATGCGATCTTGCCTCACACTTAATGTTAAACAACCTTCTTAACTGAGTTCCATTGACCAAGTCCAAGTTTTGACGTGAAGTTCTAAGCCAAGCTTAAACCGAACCTTAAGTTTCTCGCCTCGACTTCAATCTTTTTATATGGATTGAAGGCAGGATTGATTGACCAACCAGTGCTTCGTAGCTCTGTCGAAGGTCCGCTGTATGTCCACTGATTGGCGGCCAATCAGCAACCACACATTCAAAACAAATGGTCATTTCTCCAACCGAGTTTCTGTGGCATCGACCATTACTCGTTTGAAATAGAGAAAAAGGCGGGAATCGTGTTTCTGTATGATTCTATCCTGACAGATGTCTTCAAGGTTTGGTGGGTGGGCTGGTGCATTATTGAAAATGAGAAGGGCTCATAGCAGTAGATCATTGTCCTCCAGATATTTTTTATAGCAGGACCAAACACCAGATTTATCCAAATTGACAAAGAACTGCCTTGTCACCCACACTTGTGGGTTAGCCCTCCATATGACGTGCAGTTTTTCCTTCAGTATTTTGTGACTTAAAAGCTCTTGGGTTTTCAGAGTGGTATACAAGAAGCAGCTTTATCTTGCCACTTGCATTTGCACACAGTGTAAGAGTTAATTAACCCTTCATCAGTTTGTGGTCTGGCATCATCATCTCATCTACTGTGATGCAAGTCCTCCTCAGCATCTTCTTCCAAAAAAAAATCTAGTTTTGTCACAGTTAAACACTTGCTGGGGACGTATCCTTCAGGTCTATGATCTCTGCAAACATTTTGAGAAAATCTTCAACTGACTTGACGTCTGAACTAGCCGCCTCATCTTGCCTAATGACAGAATGAATGCCAGTCCTTTTTGAACCAGCCATGGCTGGCTTTGAACTCCTCTTCTGCTGAAGAACTTCTTTGTTATCTACAGAAACAAGAGATTTTCCATTTTCTCATGGACTGAAGTGTGTAGCTTCGATATTATTGTTACTCCCTTAGCTGCTATTATACTCATTATAGAGGTTTTCTGTTTCAATATTGTGCATATCATTGATGTAGAATGCTCATACTGTCTCACTAAATCCATTACTCTTATGCCTTCCTCATGTTTTTTTTTATAATTTCTCGCTTTACCTCAAGTGAAATCATACATTTTGGCTTTTAGCCACTGCTCTTTACACTTACTTTCTTTGGACCCATGGTGTCATTAAAGTTCATTTATTAAATATGTATCAATAGTTCTCTTTGTAGTATTTGTGTTTAGTAGGTAAATTATTTTGACCAAATTGAATTTGAATATTTTTGATTCATTCCTTTATTATCCCCGCTCTAAATAAGTACTCTATTTTTCTGAATGAGCCAGACTAATTGATCAAAGTGCATTTTTTCTTTTCTGAACAAGGGGCTGCTGAAGTAGCTAGATCACACACTTTTTAGTTAAACTAACTTTACTGGAAAGGTGGAATTAAAATGTGAAAGCTGTAGAATAAAGATATATAGATGTAGAATTTTATCGCTCCCCTTTTTCCTCTTATTAAATTTTTGTTAAAAATAAATTTTTTTATACAAATAAATATTAATTTAAATTAAAACTCCAAAACCTTTAAACGTCCAGTAGTAATCAATTTAATAATAAACAAACGTTTTCGACCGTACTCTCGGTCTTCATCAGGCTTAAAATCCGTTAGATTCGAACCTGTGCAAGCGTAGAACAATGATTATGAAATTAATTTTGAAAATCAACTTCGAAAAATGGAACCGCACAAACTGATTTTAAAGAATACAGTTATGCATGCGCATTGCCATGGCGACGGAATGGCATACGTAATACATACAATTATATAAATATATATAAATAAATACACCAAACTGGGATGTTGTCTTTAATTGCTGGAGTGGGCGTCGCCCGTTACCTCATAGCAGTATTTCCACGCGTGGGATACATTGACTGCATCATTAGCGTTAATGCAATTGGTGCATAACCCGGCTTTGTAAATTTCCAATGCCTCCAGATTTCGTAGGTGTTCCACTCGATGAGAAAGTTTGATCAGTTTGGCCTCATGTAGGTCAGCTCTTATGCCGGGATCAGTGGCATACGTTGATAGGGCGGTGGTGTGCCTTTTATTAACGATGTCGTATTTGTGTTCCTGCAATCTTTTATTCAAAGAGCGTTTTGTGGACCCAATATAAACTAATTCCCTTTGAAACCTGTTGTCCCATAGAGGGACCATGTAAACCCCTGGTGCTAGCTTCTTATTGATTTTGTCTTTGCCACCGCGGAGTAGCCCATATACAGTGCTAGGCCTCTTGTATGCAATCCTAGTGTTAGTATGGGCGGCAATCTCCCTGTAAACTGAGTTGAGGTGATGATTGTACTCAACTACCGCATGAGACTGTGTGTTATTTACATTGTGTGTTTCGTGGGCCGCTGCTTGTATGTTAGAAGTGTCGCGTGCGGCTATTCGTGATACGTATGCGCGGGCAAGGTCGTGTATCAGGTTCTTTCTATATCCGTGCTGTACTGCTATGTTCTGAATGCGTTTCAACTCCGCTTCTGTGTCTTCAGATCTAGTATGGTGTGTATAAGCCCGCCTTGTTAGGGCACGGAATGCCGAGATCTTATATGAGTATGGGTCCGCCGAGTTGGCTGGGATGAACAATGGCCTGTAGCATGATTTGTAATGTACTTTCGTTGCCACCCTAGTGCCATCAAGTTGTAGGTGGATATCGAGGAAATGCGCCTCCGTATTGCTCTTCTGATCCAATTTGATGGTGAGTCCGTACGGGTTGTCATTCATTGCACTTATGAAATTGTTTATGTTCGGTTCCGCTTTCCATAGAATAAAGATGTCATCTACATACCTTTTGTATATGAGAATGTCAGAGACAAATCGCGGTATGATCCTTCCTCCTTCAAGCTGCCTTATCACCAACTCGCATAAATCCCGAGAGCAGGCTGCCCATAGGTACACCACGCTTTTGTAAGTAAGTATTATTGTTAAAGCGGAAAAAGGAGGTGTAACATAGAATGTGTGCCAGCTCTAAAATGTGTTTATGATGAGCAGTAGCTCCGGGTTCACTAAGAAACTCAAGTGAGTAGATTTTAGATATTAATTTAAGTTAAATATTAAAAATACTAACTATAAAAGTATTTGGGTAAATGCCCAGTGCTCCCTTTAGAATTCAGAATAGGTAACCCCCTATGAGCACCTTTGCCTCCCATAAAATGACATTGTATTTAATTTTGCCAGAGTCAGGAGTCAGAGTCGGCCTACTAAAATTATCAAGAGTCAGAATCGAGTGTTTTTTTACTGACTCTGCAGCCCTGGTGGAAATACTCTTGAAGCTTGATACTTGCTGCACCAACTAGCGGATACTTAACTGAAACTTGCTCATATTTCAAAATTCAGTTTGTATCTCAAAGAAAAGAAAAAAAAAAGCCAAACTCCAGCTTGTATCTCAAAAAACTCTTATATTCTTATGTCAGTACACTCATATATCAAGACATAATTGTATTTTACACTCCTCTTTACAAGATATAACTGGTTTGGAGTTGTAAGGAGTCACTGTTATAATTATAATGCCTTTAAAACGAGGTCAAGTTTGACACTTCTAAAATGCTTAAAATATTTTAAAATAGTGCACATAGAGGAACAGTAATACATTTTTATTTAGAGATATTAATCAGGTTTTCATTTATTAGAAAACAATAGTTTTTAGATTTATTACTTATTTATTGAAATATTTAAAAAATAAAAAAAAGGAGCATTGGCAACACTTCTGCTTCAAAGGATTAAAAATAAATATTGATTATGAATGTAAAATGTAAACATTAAAAATGTGTATGCTTTATTTATGTAACATCAAGTTTGGTTTTGTGTAAATAAACTAAACATATTTCATATTTTCTATTTGCATAAAACTGAAGATAATAAACAAAAAAACCAAATAATTAGTTTTTCTTTTTACTTTATTAATACTGAATATCCTTAGTAGTTAAGGCATATAGCATGATAAAAAAAATATTGAAAAATTTAACTTTTTTTTAGATAACCATGATTATTTTTACTGATTCTCAAACAGGAAAGTCTAATAATCATAATGTGGCTCTTTATATTTTAAAACCTGTAAAAAAAAAGTATATTGAAATGGATTTTTTCATGCATGATGAATGATTACTGCTTGCTAGTATATAAGAGCCATTTTTTCAGAATATTTTTTAGGAAAAAAATTATACAATGTAAAAAAATAAATATCTTACTGTAAATTGATTGAAAACAAATTTTAAGAATTTTTGCATAACATTTATGTATCAAGGAAAAATGTAAGATTACAATAACAGTTTTAATCATTCATCTTCACACACCAGGATGATATACAAATAACACTTACATAAAACCTGGTAACTAGAGGGGTTGTGTACTAGGGTAGCTAACATTTTCGAGGGCCCTTCTGGGCTCTTCTTCAGGCTATCAGCACAATAGCCTGAAGAAGAGCCCAGAAGGGCCCTCGAAAACGTTAGCTACCCTAGTACGCAACCACTCCGATTACCAAGTTTTACGTAAGTGTTATTTGTACAACAGTTTTAATATTTATTCTCTTCTTCGGAATTAGGCAAATTACAGGTAACCCCCGTATAACACGGTACTGTTATAGCACGGATTCACTCTGACACGGTTCGAGAATTGGGTAAAACCCTCGTACAACATGAAATGTAATAAATTTTTACATACTTAAGTAATAATAGTTCACAAAATTTATTATTTTCGTGAACTATTTAAGTATGTAAATTTTCTTTTCTCGCCTTCTGTCGATACACATGGTCCTTCTCGAAACTTATTTCAATGTTGCTAGATCTCGATGCTTCTGCTTCTGATGTTGCCAGATGTTTTCCCCTTATTCCATACTTGCTTTATTCTTCATAAGTGCTTAGCACCATATAAAGAAAATTACAAAGATCTTTTAACTAGAAGCAAGCAATCTAAAATTACACACTTTTTGCAAAAAGTAAAGCATGGATCTGAAGATAATGCAGAAAAATGCTCAGAGGATAAGAATAACTTGCCAAAAAGAAAACGTTCTCGGTTAATAGTGCTTTTAGTGATGACAAAGAAAACATTAATTTATATCAATATGTATCACTTAAGAAAATTTTAATAAAGATATTTATCTTAATTATGAAAATATAATAGCATGTTTTTTTAATTTTTGGAACCTAACCTTCCTTTTCGTACTAGTTCTTTGTTTTGTATAACACGGATTCGCATAACACAGCAAATTTTTGGTACGTAACTACCGTGTTATATGGGGGTTACCTGTATATTCTGCAATCTCTTCTGTATTTGAAATCAGTCATTGCTTACTTTAAACAATAAATCATCTTCAGTACCTGTTAAAAGCATTACTAATATCATATTTCTTAAATTACTTAATCTCTGGTTTTATTGCATTCTATGAGAAGGGCCCATTCACATAATTGAAATTTTAGATTTCTTTCATCTTCCAGTTGCTGTTACTTCAAAATTTGAAGATAACATCAGTTCCACTTCATAAATGCTTTGCAAAGCAAATTAGCAGATACTCTAATGGTTGTATCTGGTTGATTAAACTGCCTGAAATTACAGCAAACTGTTTCTTCAACTAAGTTTATTCTTAATAAACTCAAGTTCTGAGACAACAAACTGATATTGTACTAGCAAATTCGTTTCTTCAACTTTCATCAAGACACCTGAACTTTTTCTGTCTACAATTTCTTTCATTCTTTCATCCAACTAGCCTTTATTGTGGTCATAAATCTAAACTAAAAAGGTGTAATGAGTATTTTCATGGCCATAAGTTTCAATAATAATACTTTTTGCACCTTTGACGTTACTGTTTTGTTTGAAGGCATTTCAAATATCATTTCATAGAGGCACCTCATCTATATTTTCTATCGTGATAGTTCAAAGTTCTATTGTTTCTAGTATTAAATGACATAATTTTGAACTATCAACTTTATTTTGATATTCATCTGGAATATTTTGTGGTATTTTTATTTTCATGCGCATACATAGGTTATTTCTTTTCTTAAACCAATAACACCATGATGTTGAACCAGTATATTCAATGGATACTTCTACATTACAATTTGTTTTGATAGTGAATGATCATTTTTGTAGAAACCAAAATACTAGATTACCTGTTGTCTAATGTCAAGATTTTTAAATCTTGAAACTCTGGCCACTTTAAACTTCCTTTACAGATTTTATTATGTTTAGTCTTTTTTTTAATTTTCTTGTTATCTCTATGTTCATGTCAAATTTTTCTGATATAAACCTAAAATACTGTGCTGCTACTCTATTCCATTTTCTTTGCATATGCAATAACACCAAGTTCAAAAGCAATAATGTAGAAATGTCTATTTTGCTTATGAGTCATGGGTTAATAAAAAAAATTATTCTTAAACATCACTAATTCTACAGCATTTGAAAATTTGTGACTTGTGAGTTTCATAATGACAGTTGACAAGTGAAGGTTCAATAGTCTACCGAGTGCTGTGCACTCAGAATAGATACAGAAAATTCACTTTATTTTCAAAAAGATTTTGTTCTCTTAGGCACCTGTGGACCTGTTCAACTGGGAAAGATGGGGAAATGTTTCCACTGCAGTCTGTGGGAGTTGAACATGGTCTCTCTGGAGTACTGAGTGCACTGTTTACATGAAAACAGGTCCCATCTTACTATAAAGAATGTGTGTGCTGTCTTTAATTAGTTATATAATAAATGTAAAATACAAATACTTGTTTATAAATGAAATATGGTAAGAAAATAAAAAGTAACAAATTCTAATCTGTTCAAATCAAAATTCTATTTAAAGTTTCTTCCTTTATCATAGAAAAGACATACTCTGGTTTTAGACAAATTTAGGAAAAATTCTCTCATACATTGGTAACTATGGTAAACATTTTGCAACTCTAAGTAATGATTTATCATAGTAGAAAATAATTCTCTCATACATTGACAAGAAAATTACTAAAAAAGAACTATAATGATTTGATCATTTAAGAATACTTTGATACTACATATATTAAAATATACATGTTATCAAAATCATTATTCCAATTTTTTTTAAACAGAAAAATTGAAAAATTTTAATAAATCCACTTTGGTCAAATATTAAAACTTCCTTACCTGTATATCAAAAGGTTCTAATCCAGGTACAATCATTTTTACAGTAAATCCAGTATCTTGAATAAAAACATATTCTTGCTCCTTGTTTTCTTCTGAAGTTTTATTTGCACTATTTTCAAATTTTTTATCATCAGTTTTACATTCAGCACTTTTGGAATTAACATTATTACAGTTTGAATCATCAATATCTTCTTCAATAAATCCATTTTTTTTCTGAACTGTACCATTGGTTTCACCATTTAGTTTAATTTCTAATTCACTATCAGAATCACCATTTCTATGAAAAACTCTCTCTTTTAAACAATCAGTTTGTAAATGCACCACAGAAGTAAGTGATTCATTTCCTTCTCTTGTAATTTCTTGATCAGATTTATCAAGCACTGATGGCATTTTATCTGCAATTTTTGAGCACCAAGTAACTAAACAAAAAGAAAAGATTAAAATTTTTAAATTTAATTTTTACATTAAATAATTTCAGAACTATCATAATTCAATGGCACAGTAATGAAAGCAGTCAAAGCCTTAATTCATACTTGAAAGTCAAAATTTAATACTTATTACCATTTTCTTTAATATTTTATATATGCATTTTATCTTCAAAATATAATATTTAAAAAGACAATCAATAAGCATATACATTAGAGCCAATCATACATGACTAATATGTAAGCAAAAAATTGTGTAAACTTGTTAAACTGATAAGAAATATCAGTAATTAATGGGGTTTACTAACATATCTAACAAAAATTTTTTATGATATAAATAACACAAACACTATATTAAAAATAAATAGCATGATTGTAAATTATATAAACTTTTAAAAATTTTTGGAAAAAATCAAAAATTTAAAAATTTTTTCCTCTAAATTGGACATTTTATGCTCTTTGATTACAAGAGCTACCAGTATCAATACCCTTCAATTTTGGATCCACATTTTCAAAGTAATTAACATAAATGAAATTAAGAGCAGCACTAATATCACACTGACACAATGTATTACAAGTGAGAACTCTGGACTACTGATGTGAGTCCCAGTTTGTTGTTGTTGTTAAGTTCCATCAAGTCGTCGTCGACTCCTAGTGACTGCATGGACAAGTCTTTCCTTTGTCCATGTAGTTTTCTTGGCAAGAGTTGAGGAAGTGGTTTGCCATTGCCTTCTTCCTTGAATGATGTGTCACACGCGCGTGGGAAAAGAATGCCTTCTTTTCCTACTGATGTGAGTCCCAGTTTAGTACAAGCAAAAAATGAGTCACTTTCCCAAAACGAAAATGAATGAATCAGATGCAGAGACTTCTTGCACCTTAAAAATTATGCAGGTTTAACATGCAATTAAGAATTTTTATTTTTCATATTTTCCGCATTGCCAATAGTATAAACCACATGTGGCAAGTCCATATATGGCAGATAATACTATGTTATAAATCAATATTTAATGTATATGCTTATTTTAATGGACTCAATAATTATTCCTATTTATTGAATTCTATTATTATGAAATTATGATTTTATGACAATCATCAATACACATGTTCTAAACTTTCTAAACACTATGCCATTGAAACTAAAATTATTAGAACAAAAAAATAGTATTAAAAGATATATTTTTGTTAAAATGTAAATTAAAATGCAACAAAGTGGAAACTGAATTATTTAAATCAGTTTAAAAAGCATCAGAATATGTCACATTGTACAGTACATAGTAGAGTAAATGCAGAAATCAAACTTGCCATGTAACTGGAAATCACTTTCATCTGTCAATTATAGCATTGCAAAACTAGGTCTGTACACATACATGCATGCACAAACACAATATTAGATTTTGAGTAAAATAATTTGCCTTCAAATACAGTAATTGCATTACAGTATTTACTATTCGAGAAAATTTACATGCACAGTGCTTGTTGTACCAAAAACACAAACAGGTTTCTGGATTATAATGAAATTTCATTTAGCTGAAAGACCTTGGATCTCATCAAGTTCAGATAATAAAGTTTTCACTATATTTGGTTAATACTAATGACTTATGCTAATAGTGTCCAAAGTATAGCCAATTAATTAGATCTGNCTAAATAGTTGCCAATACACACACACACAACACAAACAATTTTGTAAGGAGGTTGGTTTTATGTTTTTAGGGCTTCTGAGTGTCAAAACATCAAGAAATGAAAAACAGGAAGTCAAAATTTCACCTCCTCAATCAACCATATTTTCCCTACATTAATTAATTCTGTAATGGAAGGAAATAGTAAAACTAGCATACATAGTATTATTATACATAGTAAGTATGGTATTATATATAAAAAGCTAATTTTTAAAAAGCTAAATTGTCACAAATTGCTCCAAACAGCTACATAAAAACACCCGATTTTAGCACCAAAGCAATGAATTGACAACACTATTTCTTTTTTCTTTTTATTTTCTTCTTTCTACCCTATAGGCACTAAGAGAATCTTTTTATCAAGCAAACCTTATTCAACCCACAATGGATTTGGTCAGGCCAAATAGAACAACCAAATGGCAAGGCCAGGGCCCAATATATCTGGGACAGACTATACTCTGAAAAATTCTTGGAGTTTTTTTGACTTGTTTAGCGCCAAAACACTCCAGGAATTTTGTTTCAGATTTGCCATAGTGGTAGACTAATACTTCTGGCTAGAATCCAGATTATCTGATGTAATGTGGACCAATGCTACCTTGGATAACTAAAAACCTGAATAAGATGAATGGCCATGGCCATTTCAGATTAAAAATTATGAATTTTATATAAAAATGCAATTACACAATTACATGACAAAACTTTTAACAAGGATTGTCAGCTTTTACAATGTAATTATGATAAATGTTATTTCACAGTTAATAATAGAATTGCAATTTATTTAATTATGAATTATTTTTATATATAACAGTTTAAAAAAATAAACAAAACAGGAATGCTAAACTAGTGAATTACATTAAAAACCAGCAATATTTATAAAGTAAATCATGAATTAAAATATTAAATCAGCAAGTAATTTCAATTTAATACCACTGAATAACCACAGTCATCATCAATAATCAAGATTTTAAACCCTACGCCGGAAGAATATAATAATAAACTGTCTACAAACCTATAACCAGCGTGAAATATGTTCAATTGCGTAAGCAATTGAACATATTTCACGCTGTACGCAATTGAACATATTTCACGTAAGCAATTGAACATATTTCATCTTGTGTGTACACATAAGATGAAATATGCTTATTTTGAATGTATAAATGCTCAAAATTCAGTATATGGTATAAAATTTTTAGGACCATTTGTATGTCATAGAATGTATATATTCAAATGGTAGGTAACAGTTTCAAACAGGATTTTGAAAAAGGTGGGGTTCAAAACTAACATTTTTGACAAGATTGTCTTGTTTATAAAATCGTACTGCCACTCGTTCTTATCAGCATAGAGGTATGAAGGAGTACATGTCGAGAGTAGATATTTGGCACAGAGTATTAGGTGCCCAAATCATTTGCACATAAAAAAATCCAGACTCGTAGGTAGTCAGGGGACCGAGAATCGAATCAAAATAAAATCCAAAATGGCGACCCTCTCCTACAAACAGGCAAAACAGCCACCTCACCCCACCGAAGTCAGGTAGGGGAGAGTACCACCAACAGTCATTATAAGAAGTGAACTCTGACCTTAGGACCAAACACACAGTTTCTTCTAGGTTAAATAAAATTTGTAATCTAATTTTGTAAATTTGGGAGTGCTTCAAATATGACATTAAAGCAGTTTTATGTCGTTACAAGTGGGTTTATTTTAACTTAACATAATCTAGTATAGTAAAATCGTAGGACCGATAAAAATTTGACATTATATTAGGATTGTCACTACATTCGATGACATAATTGGGTTAAACTGTATACTGTTTGTGCAAAATAAAAAAATTTCGGACAATACAATAGCCACGATTTTTCAAATACGGGGACTTTTCGTTATGCATCAACAAAAAATTCAACCCTGGCTGACACGCAACAGAGAAATTTTGAAATTAGATACGTTAATTTCATCAAAGATGCATCGTGGACGATCTTGTAGTCGTGGCCAGCAAAGTTTAAACGATTGCGCCCAAAAACCTGCAATATCAAAGAAGATAGGAGAATGAGAACAAGACCTGCCTTGAGCATCAAAGTGATTCCATCTCCGAGACATAGTCTTGTCCCAAATATAGTTTTGCCATTTTACTTGTTTTCTTCATAACTTAGTTCATTAATTTTTAGAATATAGGTATGTAGAGTAATGATACAGTAATAATCTAGTACATTATTAATAGGTTTTAAATAATTTAATGAGTTGCATATTTTGGTCCTATTTTTATTTAATTTTTTCCAAAGTGAGAATTACCCTCTAATTTGGAAAGAATTGCCAAGGGCCTTAGAAGGTATATATGTTTATAATTTTTGGAAGTGACTTAATTTTGTATTTTTGTTCACATGATATAATAATTTATAGTGTGCTTTATGTTTGATGTTGTAACACATAATACTGTTTAAATGATTTAACAATGGATTTATGGTTACACAGCAAATGAACTTAAATAATTTCCTTGAAAAATTTCTCACCCCTATCATTTGATTTGCTTCAACCATTTGAACACAAATTTAGTTCTTGCTTGATAAAGCCTGACATAAAATTATTCATGCCAAGATTATTAAAATATTTTTGAACTTTTCAGTGTGTATATTTATGAAGGATTGTCATGTTTTGTTCTTAGAGTAGATAGATTTCTTATGTTTCTTCATCTATATTTTCAATATTTTTTTTGGACTTTGATTTTACTTATTAAATTTTATAAAATTATATAAAAATCATTCAATTAAAACTCTTTATATTTTAAAAAATTTGTTTTTCGAAATCATTTCTAATTATTACATTAAATATAATATAGTAGCTTAACTGCCTAGCCTTAGTCCAAATTACGCAACATCTTTGATAATATGGCTAATTAATTATAATCAATCAAATTATTTTAAGTAATATGATTAAATTCCTGTTACAGGGGAATATACTTGTTAAAATACTGTAGAACAATTAATGTAACAAGAGTTTTTACTATCAAAAAGTAACCAATATAACTGATATAATTAGACTACACAATAGTATTTTTTACTATATAGAAATGATTTTCTCCAATTTCCAATTTATTCTTTACAACACTTTTTTTAAAAGTTATTTAAGCTATACATTCAAATTCTTGATAAGTTATTCTCTTAGCAATATTATAGTCTATAATAGAATGTTATAATTATTAAAAAACATGGCCAAAGTTATATATAAACTTGTCTAACAAAAAAAGAAGTTTTAAATCATTGTACATTTACCAAATACATTTATGTGACTAAGCCAAATACATGAGATACTGTTTAATTAATTAAACCTTTTTTGTAAACTAAATACCATATTTCTGTAAATATAACCCATGATAGTATATATCCTTCAGAAAACTGATAACATAAAAATTAAATCTCTTGCATAACCCACACAACTACACAATGGGAGCAGCTAATGTATTCCACAGGCATGAGTTTATGACTGAAATTTAAAATATGAAATTTTAAATTTCAGTCAAACTATTTTCAAATTTGTCTTTTAAATAGGTAATCTCTGGGTTAAAAATATACAAAAAAATAATAAGTCTCAAAAACCTCAATGTTAACTCAGCAGAATAAAAGCAAAGCTCTTCAAATGTTTTGAACCTACACTGAAGGACTTCAGGAAATCAATGACTTTGAAAATGAAATGCTTAGAATGCAATTGCTTCATCCGAATTAAGAGTGCCATAAATGCATGTTGATTTTACAGTGAGGCACTGTACCAGACTTGCCATGCTTTAGAAGCAGGGTTCTCCTGTTCTTACAAGAAATGGCAAGCCTGGTACAATGTCTTGTAAGAACAAGCATGCATTCAATGGGCCTCATAGTTTGGATGACAATTGCATTCAAATGTTGAATTCCATATACCATATTTACTCGCATATAAGACGAGGTTTTGATTCATTTTTCACTGCTTCAAAAACTTAGGTCATTCTATACGCATGAGCAAAGGATTCTTCTCATTTTTGTAATAATTTTTGTAAACTGTGTACAGGTAGACCTCCTACAACACGGTACCTTTACAACGCGTTTTCGCTCCAACACGGTTGAAAAAATGTGGAAATTTTCTTACAACACGGTACTTTTACAACGCGGTTTACAGTATTTAAAAACTAATTATCTTCACACCAACAGTCATTATAAGAAGTGAACTCTGACCTTAGGACCAAACACACAGTTTCTTCTAGGTTAAATAAAATTTGTAATCTAATTTTGTAAATTTGGGAGTGCTTCAAATATGACATTAAAACAGTTTTATGTCGTTACAAGTGGGTTTATTTTAACTTAACATAATCTAGTATAGTAAAATCGTAGGACCGATAAAAATTTGACATTATATTAGGATTGTCACTACATTAGATGACATAATTGGGTTAAACTGTATACTGTTTGTGCAAAATAAAAAAATTTCGGACAATACAATAGCCACGATTTTTCAAATACGGGGACTTTTCGTTATGCATCAACAAAAAATTCAACCCTGGCTGACACGCAACAGAGAAATTTTGAAATTAGATACGTTAATTTCATCAAAGATGCATCGTGGACGATCTTGTAGTCGTGGCCAGCAAAGTTTAAACGATTGCGCCCAAAAACCTGCAATATCAAAGAAGNTTGGAAAAATGCGGAAATTTTCTTACAACACGGTACTTTTACAACGCGGTTTACAGTATTTAAAAACTAATTATCTTCACATAACAGAAAAATCGCAACGGATCACTTGATACGAGCTGCAGTTCGGCATACAGAGCTAAAAGTCTTTGAAAACAGCTGTTTGTAGATGTTGGCATGTTATTCCCTTGAAAGTTTCAGGGGAAGACCGGTTTCTAGACAGATGTGCATCAGTTACCGTAAACACTCAAATATATCACTAAATTTTCGATCATTTATACTCTTTCAATAAGTGGGGACCGCAAAAATGGTATAAAATACAGTATAAACTTCTATTGGGTGTATATTTTTAACAACATAGTGAAAGGAAGTTATTTTTTTGCGATTTTTACTGTCCACAAAACTGATTGAAAAAATTTTAGCCATAACAATGCCAAATGAAAAGAAAGAACCGTCGTTAAAAAGGAAATTTATAACTCTTCAAACAAAGATAGAAATTTTGGATCGAATTAAAAATCAAGAGCGTATAGTTGATATCGGTAGGCATTTTAATTTAAATGAGTCGACAATTCGGTCAGGAGAAAAGATCAAATTTGATCACATCCGGATCATCTATTCTTGCGAAAAATGTTGCTCGTCCGAGAGCACCTATAATGGAAAAAATGGAACAAGCACTAATATTATGGGTAGAAGATATAAACAAGAAACAGCTGCCTTTAAATAAAACTGCACTTAAACACAAAGCCTTAAAAATATTTGATTATTTAAAACAAATGGGACAGTCGTCAGCTGATGAAACCAGTGTTAAATTCGTGGCTAGCAATGGCTGATTTGAAAAATTCAAAAAACGCCATTCAAACACAAAGTTTTTCTCTTTTTAGAACTGAATCCCAGTTTTTGTATTAAGTTGTTGTTTCCTATAACACGATTTCCCACAATGCGGTATTTTCAAGGAACGTATCTACCGCGTTGTAGGAGGCCTACCTGTATTTGCATTTTTTACCGGATTCTCGCCTTATGGTGTTTAAAAACAAAAGTATTTTAGCTGGGTTGTTTGAATCATTCTTGTGTATTGTTAGGAGTAAAGATGAATAACAATAGGAAAAGCAAAGCTTTTGAATTAAATTCCAAAACTACATAAGAGCCTGATATAAGTTTTAATTCATTCCCACATGAAAACATGATTACTTAGAAATCAGAATTTGGAGAAACTCATAAGTTTAATTGACAAAGAGTGAATCTGACTGTTAAAAATTGGCAAAAAGAGTTCTCAATTGTCCAGCTTTAGGTGAACAAATTATGTTGTTGAATTTACAAGATTTTTCCTTGAAGTTTAAAATGCTAGTAATTTTTGTGGAACAATATGTGTGTAAGGTTGCCAACAGGGTACAAAAAATGTCAAGAGGGTCGAGCAGTCATGAAGGGTCGTATGTGGGCAATCAGTACAGACAGACTATGGTTACAAGAAACCATTTATTTGACACTAAAGAAGCTTACAAGATTTCCATGATCTTGGAAGTTCTACATTAGCAGCAGCCTCTGGGTCTTCCTCTCCTTTCCAAGATAGTCCCATTTTGAAGGAGTGTCCCTGGTTTTCAAATGACCAATTCCATCAACGTCTCAACTCAGAGACGATGGGTTGACTTCCGTTGATGGAAAGATGTCAATCTGAGGTCAGGAGATGGAGACGAAGATGGACACGAGATACACACACAACAGATCCGCCATTTGGAACTTTCGGGAGAAGTCGTCACATCATTCCGATTGGTCTCTCTTCATCACCTGGTGACAATTCAAAACCTTTCTGGGGTGCGGGAGAGGTCAAAATCAAAGTTTAATTCAATTCCCATCCAGAGATAGTCAATCTTCACTTTTCCATTGTTCTATTGTTTAAAAGTTTGCATCGCTTTCATTAAGAAAAAATATTTCTAACTTCTATTTTTTTTTTCTCAAAAAAAAAAGATAAAATCATTTATTTTTAAGGACAAAATTAACGCAAATTTTAGTGAGATTCGAACCTGTCCAGAGCCTCACATGTGCATTTACGTGCATTTGATATTTTACTTGTGATTAAAACAAAATAAAATTAGAATTGTATTAATAAATCTAATTTTTTTTATTTTGATCTTTAACGTCACACCTCGTCCTATATGCAAGATTCTTATATGCAAGTAAATACAGTAACCAAATTTCATGCATGTTTCAAGCATTTCATTTTTGAACTCCGATTTTCCTGAACAAGGCCTTCAGTGTAGGTCAAAAACATTTGAAGAGCTTCATTTCTGATTTGCCGAGTTAACAATGAGGTTTTTTTAGATATCTTATGATAATCATCCAGTTTTAAGTCTGAAGAGTATTTTATGGTGAATAATAATTATTTTGATTTTCAGAAAAATAAAAATAAAAATTGTTTCTGTTACAAATTGTTGTACAGAACTTTGTAATGAAGTTTTAATAATTTATCATTAAAATTTTAACAGTTTAAATTAGGTACTTTAATATTTTAATTCATCAGCTTACTGATTTTGGGGCAACAAGTGGGTTGATACAATCAACCCCAGGAATTTTTCACAGGACTTTGTCCTGAATATGCAAGGCCTTGACTTTCACCATCTGACCACTCCATTATGAATCTGGTCAAACCCACAATACAGTGGCTAGAAAATATAGTGTCGAAATCGAGCTTATTTTCTGTCCCTATATTGGAGGTTGCCGCAAGAGGCGCTGCTGTCAATCGTTGTGCTACACTGGCTGTATCATCCTATGTTTATATTGGTTTTAAGTGGGATTTTTAAGCATAGTAAATGTGCTGTAGCCAAGTAAAAGAATTTAGATCGATAATAAATCATATCACTAGCAATCAATTATTATATAGTATTACTTTATTAACATTTATGAAGGAATTCATTTTATTAAAGCTAATTAAGATTCTTATTAAATCAAATAGCCTACACTGTATTGTCTATTTTTACATTACAGCTGTTGAGTGCTGTACAAACAAGTATTATTTAGAGTACAAGAGTAATCTACTCTTGTTATTACCTTATTAACAACAAGGTTTATTCATATTTACTAAAAAAATACAGAATTTATCATATTTTTAATAATAAAATGTAAGTTTTATATGGCTTTGTGAACCTCTTCCACTGTGAGGGCCTAAAATAGAATTTATTAAGCAAATGCCATCAGTTACATAATACTGTATACTGTTCACAGTATTATGTGACATAGTATAAAGCAATATTAAAATTACAATTAAATTCTACACAGTATATAAAATATAAAGGCAGAATGTTACTTTATTGTCCCAATATAAAATTACAAAATTAAGTATGTACAAATAAACGATTATTAGTCTACTGCCAAGTACCCATGCATATACACTTTATATTTGAAAAATCTCTCTTAAAAAATTACAGATTAATATGCATGTAGATTTCTCACCCTTTTCGACAAAAATAAAAGAATTAAAAATTACAGTAGAGTAATATCTATAAATTAGAAATACACAAGTCAGTAAAGTTTCTGTTCAGCCATTTCCTAAGGATTTATTCACTTTACAAGCACAAATTTAATCGCTTTCGATGTTCTTGTAAGAAAGGATATCACGTAGCCAAAGCGAAAGTAGCACTACGATTGACATCAGCGCCACCTTGTCTGTGACGTCACTAACCTCGATGTATGGACCGAACGGTTATAATGGAGGAATATAAGCGCTTTCGACACTATATTTTCTAGCCACTGTACCCACAATAGGCCTAGAAGAAAGACACTCTTGGTGCCCAGAGGGCAAAAAGTCAAATGAAAAAATATTTTGGTTAAAATAATGATTCAAAGTAGTTCATGACTAAAAAATTAAAAATATAATATTTTTAAAAATATCTTTTTTTTATTTTTGTTTAATCTGTATTTCAGAATTAATATTTTTAGTAAAAATTATGAATTTTATATAAAAATGCAATTACACAATTACATGACAAAACTTTTAACAAGGATTGTCAGCTTTTACAATGTAATTATGATAAATGTTATTTCACAGTTAATAATAGAATTGCAATTTATTTAATTATGAATTATTTTTATATATAACAGTTTAAAAAAATAAACAAAACAGGAATGCTAAACTAGTGAATTACATTAAAAACCAGCAATATTTATAAAGTAAATCATGAATTAAAATATTAAATCAGCAAGTAATTTCAATTTAATACCACTGAATAACCACAGTCATCATCAATAATCAAGATTTTAAACTTATTGATACAATTTTCAAGACATTTTCTTGGAAGAAAGAAAAAAAAATATTGCATTATTTAAAATTTATAAAATCATAATTATACAAGCCGTTTTTATTCTAAAATTTAAGTTTCAAAATTACATATATCTAAAAGTAAAAGTAGAATAGAGTTTTGGATAATGTTTTTTAACAAACTGTATAATGATCAATCAATTAATAAAAAAAAACACATCAGGAGATTCTGACAAATAAAAAGGAAATAACCTAACTTTTTTGTAGATAATGGTTAAAATGCTTACATAATATATTAAATCAAACAACTTTTTAAAATCTTTTGTGAAAATGCATCTCAGACACTTGTGATTTCAAATTAATAGTTTATTTCTGGTTTAGTCTTGAGAAGCTGGAACACTAACAATAATCAACTCAACACCTTTCATACTCACCTTTCCAAAGAGTACTGATTTCTGAAGTATGCTCCTTAAAGAGGCAAAAAAACATTTGTTCCATTAAATTTTTTTGCTAGAAAGTGTTTGGAAGATGTTGAGTTGCTTATTATTTCTGGTTGAAGAATTATTGTTTGTAATTTATTTCAGGTTAGTAATTTAGTAATTCTATGAAAGTATTTTTAATACTGTATATTAAATCAAGAGAGTTATGTAAACACTTGTTAAAAACTACTATATACAAAAGGAAATTAGCTTTACCAGAATCTGCTGATGTTTGACATCTTAGTTGAATTTATATCTTATGCCATATTTGCCAACCTTGGATATAGACAAGATTGACTTGATTACTAGGAAAGGCTGATTTTGGAATGCAAATGCTGATAAATAAAACAATTTGTAGAAATGTTGTGGTAAAATTTGCAGCATTTAAGCATTTATTCAACCTTCATTCTATTTTTCACAATAATATTTTTTTTGTTTGTTTTGTTGATTTTAATTTAAGATGCTTGTAAAAAGCCAACCTGGCCACAGCATCTTTTTGAAAAAATAATAAAAAAAATAAAAATAAATAGGTTTATTACAAGGATATCACCCTTGTCACAAACCTGTTATCATCAATAACTGTAAAGTCAAGGGATACTTTTGGCTATATCACTACATTTGAGGGTTGCTAATTAAAATACAGTTGACCCCCCTATAATTACGGTCCCTATAATTACGATTCCTATAAAACTGCAAAAAAATTGTGACGGTATCCGTAAAAAAAGGTAAAAAAACTCCTATAATTACGTAAAACGTCATCGGGNACGTGAACACAACTTCCCTGTGTCAATCTTGGGCCATGTTCAGTAACGCAGAATTCTTGCTACATCTAGTTAAGCTGTGATGTTGAACTCGTTTCTTGCTACTGTTTGACTCCTCCCACCGCTAGAATTCTAGCTAGTTCAGTCAGCTTCTTTTATCTATACTAACTTCTACTAGTGACGTCATTGTTTTTGTCTTGCCGTACGATTTGCAAGATGGATGCTCGTGTTGGACTAAACATATTTTATTAATTTTATCATAATCTGACGCAGCTTTCATTTGAATAATTATATTGGTTGCTTCATCCTTTTTCGACCAATTTGTTTGCGACAATTGTTACAATCATAATTTTAACTTTGTCCACCATTTTGCCCAGTTGTTTAACTAAGAATAATCGTTCGGTGATAACTAAGAATAATCGTTTGTTAGAGAACATATATTAAATAAAGTTGTTTTAATACTTGTTAACTAACTAACATCCTGTCCTATAACATACATAAAGTCTTTGCACAACTCATCCTCACAATTACGTAATGCTTATTATATTCTAATTAAAGCTCTTAATTGTAGAAATAAAAACAATACATAGCTTGGAATAGCGAAGATTACTTTTATTAATTACATGTATAATGACTGCACAAAAGCAACGACATAAAATATGGTTTTCTATGCATTACTTCAGAAAAATTTAATCTTTCTGTTTTCCAAGAACTGAATTTGCCCTCTCGGCAGAATTGCCCATGTATCGCGTTGTTGTATACAAATAAAACTAAATCAAACAGAAATTTTGCTTTTTCTCTCAACGTTTTCACACTCCATGATAAAAAATTCCAGCAACCAGTTGCGTAACTTTTCCAGCTGTTATGAGATTTTGTTATAAAAACTTCTTATATTTTAAATTACTATAAAATGGCAAAAAGCTTAATTTTGAGCTTAATTTAGGGACGAGTTTTATAAAAAAGTATAAATGTTAATAATGAGTAAAATTGTCATTCACATTATTAAGCAAAATAAATAAATTGTGTGTGGTGCCATCTGTTATGAGATTTTGTTACAAAAAAACTTTTTATATTTTAAATTACTATAAAATGGCAGACAGCTTAATTTTGAGCTTAATTTAGGGACGAGTTTTATAAAAAAGTATAAATGTTAATAATGAGTAAAATTGTCATTCAGTCTGATCCTACTGGAGATACACAAGATCCCCTTTATCTTCACAGCCCCTTGACCTTTAACCACCAAAATTTAACAATATCAGTGTTCCTCATATACAAGCCGCCATGCCAAATTTTGTTACTTAATCTTTACCTCAGTCTGAGATATTAAATGAAAGAGACACAAACAACACAATTTTTTTGCCGTTTTTTTCCCTTTACTTTTTTGGATTCGGGAGATCTCAAAACGTGGAAATTTGCAAAAAACTTAGAGGGTCAAATTTGGCATGATTCCAATACTTTCCCTTGTTATGGGAAACTAAACAGCTGGAAAAAGCTTTTGCTTGGCTAGCCCAGCACTCAAAGTTAAGGAAACCAAAAAGGAAACCCAATAATTTTCAATTATACTAAGGTATAAAATTTAAATAAGAAAAGTTTAAAGTAATTTTGTTAAATTATGATATATTTCTCTATTTTTAAAAAAATATTTAAACTTAAACCACTAAGACACATTAGCTCAAAGTTAAAATTGTTTGCACCACCATCTGTTTTGAGATTTTATTCAAAAACAAATATTTTTTTTATTATAGAAAAGCAAAGCACTTAATTTTGATGGTAAAGATGAGTTTTTGAAAATGTAAATGCCAATAAGTAAAATTTTTATTAAGTCCAACCCCACTTGAAATATGACATATGACCTTCCTCTATCTCCCACTCCTTGACCTTTAACCAACAAAATTTATTAGCATCAATGCCCCTATATAGAAATAATTCTGCCAAGTTTCAGAATTTTTGGTTCATCTAGATCTGAGATATAATGCTGCTAAATAGTTGCCAATACACACACACACAACACAAACAATTTTGTAAGGAGGTTGGTTTTATGTTTTTAGGGCTTCTGGAGTGTCAAAACATCAAGAAATGAAAAACAGGAAGTCAAAATTTCACCTCCTCAATCAACCATATTTTCCCTACATTAATTAATTCTGTAATGGAAGGAAATAGTAAAACTAGCATACATAGTATTATTATACATAGTAAGTATGGTATTATATATAAAAAGCTAATTTTTAAAAAGCTAAATTGTCACAAATTGCTCCAAACAGCTACATAAAAACACCCGATTTTAGCACCAAAGCAATGAATTGACAACACTATTTCTTTTTTCTTTTTATTTTCTTCTTTCTACCCTATAGGCACTAAGAGAATCTTTTTATCAAGCAAACCTTATTCAACCCACAATGGATTTGGTCAGGCCAAATAGAACAACCAAATGGCAAGGCCAGGGCCCAATATATCTGGGACAGACTATACTCTGAAAAATTCTTGGAGTTTTTTTGACTTGTTTAGCGCCAAAACACTCCAGGAATTTTGTTTCAGATTTGCCATAGTGGTAGACTAATACTTCTGGCTAGAATCCAGATTATCTGATGTAATGTGGACCAATGCTACCTCAGATATCTGAAAACTCATAGAACAAATGGCCATGGCCATTTCAGATTAAAAATTATAAATATAGAAATTAAAAATATAATTCACTTCACGCCAGCAATTAGAAATTAAAAATATATTTTATTTTTAATTTCTAAACACTTGCGTGAAGTGAATTTCTAAATTTCTTATATTTTTTAAAGTATTCTATATTTTTAATAAATATGGAAGATTTAGGACAATAAAGATTTAGGACAATTAAGCCTCTTTTCATACTTTGTAGTAACTTTAATCTCATATGAACATAATTTTCACAGATAATGTTTATTCTTAAACTATTATATATATGTCTATTATTATAATTACATTTTAATATGAATGCTTTGTCTCAAAGTTAAACGATACACGTTAAATAACAAAAGATAAAAACAAATCATTATGTACTACATATTGTTTTAAACTTTCTTTAAAAAATGAGTTTTAGTTTTAAAGTGGTCTCTCTCTCTCTTCTTTACCACAATGTTCTACTGTCATTTCAGTATCAGGCATTCACTTGGTACAATCATGGTTTAAAGTTTGTGGTATTTACATGCTTAGTGCACTCAAAGCAAAGCTTTTACTATAATTCACAAAGAATTACAGTATAAGAAAAGTACTGTGTTCACTTACAGGTTTGCCTCTGATGATATGGAATCTTAATCGAAGTTTACTGTACTAACTAAATGAACAGAGCAAAAATAAAGTATGTGTAAGAATTAAAATTTTATGCATTATAAGTCTTCCGTATTGAAAATTAACTGTTGCGTCTCAATGTGACTACAGTCAATCATTTCTAAGCTGCTGATAGTTGTCTGAGTATCTTCTCTTATGTTGATTATCATGTTCATTAGAATATTCTAAAACAAAGATGAGCTAGCCACTGTAATTAAAACTGCATTAATAAATTCAACAGATTAACAAGGGATAGAGCTGAAGAAATATTTTAACATTTTCAACTTGGTTAATGAACCATCTTTAGGCATGAGAAATGAAAGTGGAATGTCAGTGTTAGGAAGAGATGGAATATAGTAAACAAGCATGGAAAGCTAGACAAAAATAGTTTATGTGAAAGATTAAGGAAATATTGCCAGGCAGGAGAGGAAATAAACAACTTAAGAGGCACTTACAACTTATCAGTTTAGAAATGGCTAAAGAAAATTGACAAAATTTCTGGAAATAAGTGCCAATTGTTCGAAATCAGAAAAAATACTGATCACCTAGTTAGCAACAGCAGCAAGATTGCATACACTACAAACAGAACTAAGGTTGCCAGATGACCTTTATTTCAAAGGATAATTCTTTATTTTCATTTTTTCATGCCCGTATTTCGTAATGACAGTGGCAGATACATGCACAGACATATGCCTATCCTTATATATCATCCATAGCCATCCCCACAGAAAGCTATGATTTACCATTAAATATTTTAAATTCTAACTAAACTAAAATTTGCAAATATTTATAAAATCAATATAAAAATTATAATTTTAAAATAGAAATCTAAAAATAATATAAACAAAATTTTTAGTTATTAAAAAAAATCCCCAAAAAAGTGAAATTGTGTGAGAGTGGGATAGAGTGGAAGTTGGAGAGTAATAGCTAGCATTAATCATTTTTAATTGTCCTTTAATCCAGCTGTAGAAATCTGGCAACCCTAGTCAGAATAAGTCCAATTTTTGTGGGAGAGAAGTATTTCATTGAAATTTATGCAAAAGTAAAAAGAACTGATAGGATTACAATGCCAACAAAAAGATCATTGAAAAGAAATATGAAAAATTTGGTAGTGACTAAAACTGCATCCACAGACAGAAGAGCACAAATCAAAAACCCTTCATAAGCCTATCTTGCAAAGAAGAATATTAACAATATTAGACAGCAGCCAAATAGGCTGACACAATATACTAATAAGAAAAACCTAAATTATAGAACACCTAACATAAGAACACCTAAATTAATGAAACAACTAAAAAAAATAACGAATCCACTACTAATTCCTAACATAAAGGCATGCCAACTAAAGAAGAACTCACAAATTATTGATCTTCTCTTTGATCTACTGCTATCATGCACAAGGCTGAAGCACACTTGATCAAAGAGGAAAGCAACGATATGCAGGACAATTATTTCAACATAATGCATACTAGGTATGCATTGTGTTGAAATAAATACACAAGATATCCATTGCACAATGCAGAAAGCACACAACTGGACAACACCTAGTATAGACAACATTCGCAATTTCTGATAAAAAAGTTCACATCCCTATACCAAGAACTAGCTAAACATTTATCTTAGCAATCCACAAGACATGCCAAATTTTCTCATGCAGGGCATCCCTACATAAAACCAAAAAACACCACCACCAAAGACTGCACAGTACAGAACTACTACATGTCTTCCAACACTAAAAAATTCTTACCTCTTGCATTGCAAATAAAATATACAATCATATTAATGAACAACTTTCTTACAGAACAAGAAAAAAGGCTGCCATAGAAACCATAAAGGTTGCAAACACCTATTCTTGTTCCAGCACAAGTTATTTTTAAACACCTATTCATTGACTATTATCCTAAAACAAGTTCATAAGCAACACAAACATACACATGGTATACATTGATTACAAAAAGCAGTAAATTTGTAATATTTACTGCTTTTTTGTATTTACTTGGCAGATTCTTTTACCACTTTTGTAATATTTGCTGGACCAATTTTTTCTCCAGAATATTCTAAAATTTAATAAATATTAATTTAATAATAATTATTAAATTTTAATAAGAGATGGAGCCTAACACCTAACTCTAGTGACAAATTATTTAGAAATTAATTAAATATAATTGCAGAAATGTAGCCCAATATAATCCAATGGTTGTTTAGCTTATAAAAAAGCACTTGACAGTTCCCACACACTTGGCTGCTGCACATACTTTGCATCTCTGCAAAATTCATTCCCAACTTATTAGTTTCCTTGGTTTTACTATGCTCCACTGGAGAACAGCATTACATCTTAACCTGCATAACATTCATATAAAAACAAATCAAATATACACCAAGTGAGGAATTTTTCAAGACAATTACTTGCATCCTCTTTGATACTGCCTTGCACTTATCTAAAAGATTGATATTGTATATTGTGATTTGTTCAAACAATAAAACAACACCTGTTCACATTATCACAGTTCATATACTGCACATGGACAATATCAAACTTATGCATCTACACAGAAGCAGTATCATATCTTACAAACTACACACACAGACACACTCAAATGATATACAAATGGAGTATTGTCTAGACCAGGGTTTCTTAAACTTTTTTTATTCACCACCCCATTTATGACTGATTTTTTCGCAACCCAAAAAAATATAAAATAAAGATATATATACAAATTTGCAAAAACAGTAATGGTGTACTACCACAGTTCACTCTTGTGTTACAATGGAACAGAGACAACTGAATACACTGAAAAGCGCCAACACTACACTAGTTCACACTACAGTGTTTCTGAATCGTTGTCTCGCTGCACCAGAAGTGATACAAAGTGCAATTCACGAAATCTATGACTCAAAGCGTGCCATTTTCAAACTCTCACAAATTATTTTCAATATTTTGAATTAAAATCTCGCGACCCAAGATTTCGCTCAGTGACCCCAAATGGGGTCACGACCCATAGTTTAAGAAGCCCTGGTCTAGACAAATGCAAAACACTCCACATTTAAAACAGTTCTACTTACACAGATAAAAGCATAAATTAACACTCAAATACCATAACAGATTACATGCAATTGTAAGAATACATCTAAATACAAAACATACTACTATTAAAGCTATTAATACATATGTTGTCACTGTACTCACTTATTCTGAGTTATACAGCAGACACACACAGATCTCAAACAACTCCAAAGGAAAACAAGAACTACATTTACTAAGCTTTTACAATATCACCCAAAATCATCCATAGAGAGACCAACTCTTCCTTGTAAAGAAGGTAGCCATGGCCTGGTTAATATAGTTAACCTGCACTACATATAAATTCTGACACGGCAGGAGTTTTTCCATAAAAAACAAGAAACATCAAGATTACATAAAGTTATAACTGACTGTAACAACACACTTAAAATTATGCTCTGAGCACCTGGAGCATAGCTCAACACACAAATAACAGATACCACTAAGCATTCATGGGCCCAAAAGGCACTTCATGGCAGGCAAGCCTAGGACCTAGCTCAGGACTATGTTGACAAAACTTCATCAAACTTCTGACTAGGGACTGCTGTTTGGAGGGGGGATTTATGATTGTTATTCAAGATCAAGTCAAACACTAAAAACAACAAAAAACACATTTTGAAGGATACATCATTCAAATGACTCCTGTAGAAAATGGCCATGTTCTGCCAGAAACAATACAATACAACATATAAACTCTGGTTGCAAACTCTTGGCACAAATAGACTATTTACATAGGCATAATCAAATAGAAAATATACACCAAGAGCTTGCACACAAACACAAACACCCAGGTATCATACTACAAATATACTCCATACCAGTATTAAATAGTGACACACACAAAATATATTATGACAGCCATAATCACAAATAAAACAATTCATCCCAATAGACATGACATCACTTATTGACAAATGCAATAAGATTGCTTATATAATAGACATCTCCATTAAACATTCATAACATGAAAAGAAAAGTTATTTTTCATGCTGCAATTGACATCAGTTATAATTTAATTTAACAATTGTATTAATTATTTCATAATTTAATGATAATTTATTTCAATTTCATTATTTAAATTACCACCAAAATTAATCATAAATATTAAGTGAAATATCACAAAATTGTTTATAAAAATTTTTCAAAAGTATTTTAGCAAATAAAAAACATTGACAAGTTTACAAAAATTTAGAAATGGTACTTTTCCAGGCAAAATTAAAATTTTTAATTTTAAAGAATTAAAAATGAATCCTTTCTAAAATTTTTAGAATTAATTTTAGAAGATTTAAAATCAGATAACATTAGTTAGAAATGTTTATAGACTAGAAATCTGACAATTATTTTGTATCATCCACTGAATGCCATTGTTGTTTGTCACTTATCATATTAAAAGGATGTACTGTACAGTACATATAATTATAATAAACATTTTTGAAAAATAATTCATTGAATTTTTTTATAGATTCTTATGACAGCCTATCTGAATTTGAAACCAATAACAACTTTGTTATATATGTTTTATATAAATTATAATAGAAATTCTAAATTAATATATCCAAATTAAATAGAATATCCAAATAAAAATGAAATAAATTGATAAATATTTAAAATTTTTATTTCAATCAATATTATATTTAATTTTATTTTCCTTTTAATAATTTATCGTCGAAAAAACATTTAACAAAATAATGTTTAATATAAAATATTTAAAATATTTTATAAATTTCGTTATATTAAATAATTTACTAATTTAAAAACTTTCAATTAAAATATATATATAAATGCACGATATATTGGAAAAGTATTTAAAAATTTAATTTAATAATAATTTGTAAATTAAAAATCTAATGGAATGAATTTTCATTCATAATTTTTTCCTCCTGAACAAAGACAAGGAACGACTTTGACGCTGGTTTGCCCTTTCGAACGAAGTTGGCAGCGACACAAAAGGTGGAAACAAAATCAAAAAATGCGGCAGAACGAGATCCGCAAATAACCGTTAGCATCTCGTCGACGCTGACAAAAATAACCGGGTTCTTGCTGAACAAGCCATCCGATGAGGATGATACGAAAACGAAACCTCCAATTCAGATGACATATCCAGACTTCACTTGTGCAATCACTTCAAAAACTTAATTTCGATTTAATGCGAAAAATCTCCAATTCGATCTTTTTCGTCTAAACCCGAATCTTTTTATTTTTAGTATTTTATAAATTATCGCTTGAATTTTGTTCTTGAATCGTGATTATACCTAATAGACCTTGTTTCAAACCTTGACATTTAAAACTGAAATACAAAAATCATTGTTATGCATTTAATTCGCTTTAGTATATTCCAGTAAAATAATTTCCGAAAGATTTGTAAATTTCGAAAGGTAGGCTATAGCAAAACTGTAGTTCTGTAACAGCTTTTTCCTATAGATAACTTAAAATGAGTTCGATATTATAGAATTATAGGTCGACAAACTCGAAGTTTTAATTATTTCTAAACTGAATCTTAAATATCTCGAAAATATTAATTTTATAGGACTTCGACTAATGCTTGTTTCAAAAATTTTACGCTTTTTGGTAATGATAACGCACAGAATTAACTAAAAAAGACTGCAAATTTGAAAAATTTCAAAACGAAAGATCCTTCGAAAACTAAAGACCTGTGACCAATTTAGACTATTATTTAAAACCTAAATATTAAAAACCTGGAAAAATTGTTCTAGATACTGACTCATGATATTTTTACAATGCATTAACTTTCTATAACTGAAAAATTTATGTAGCCATATTTTTCTTAATACTATTTATAAATATCGTAAATTTGTGTATGAAAGTACAGTATTCTGAATTCAACACACGACATCTGTATCTATCGATCTTACAAGATCATTTAAACCAACTCTAATTCAGAATGTCGATACTTCGGTTAAAAATTTATTATGAACGTATAACTTTTCCTTAATTGGGAAAACACAAATCTTAAATTAATCTACGGAGTAGATTACTTAAATTCGTTTAAAAAAATTGAAATCTAAACAAAATGTATAGCAAATTTTAAAATATCATATCATTATTGATGTATAATTATAATATTGTAATATAAAAACAAAAAACTACCTTTAATACAATTTTATGACTAAGATTAGATTGCAAATCCTTTAAACTTAAATCTTCGGCACTTTAAATTACATACTAATAATTCACTTAATAATGTAACCAAATTTCGTTTCATTGTTTTTAATTAACAAAATAACTAGTGAACATAAATATATCAGAATTGTTTTACGGACATCTAAATAACAATTACATCGATTATTTAAACTCTTACCACTGATCTTACATGAAAAAAAAAATTAAATCTGTTTCGACTATTTTAATAGCAAATTATTCTAAACATACATAAATGATCAGTAATCCAAATGGACTTTTTCCAAGAGAGAAAATTATAACATTCATTAAAGACTCAGGAAAAAACATTCTTGATGAGTCGTATTAGGGAAAACTCAGCTGTTCACATTAAAATCTCTAATTTCTTTAATATAATCAATAATTCAACAAAAATCAAAAAAATTTTCGTTTACATTTTTACCGTAATTGTAACTAAGGACGAAAATGTGATTTTGGATTAGCATTTTTAACTATAAACAAACTGTCTATGCAGTAAACATTACCACAAAAAAAATTAATAAACTATAATAAATTTAAATAATAAAAGTATTAGAATACTCTATTGATCCAGAAATGGGAGTGAACTAAGAATTATCGATTTGATCCACCTACGTGTCTGCAGAAGGAAAAAAATTGTGTATATAAGCCTATATATATATATAATTTCTTGTATTTGGATTTAAAAAAATTTAATTAGCATTTAATATCCTTGAACAGTCACTAAACTTTAATGCTAGAATAACTTTTCCCGTTCTTAAAAAATAAACATGATATTCAAAGGAAAATTACATATCAATAAAACTTTATTACTGTTCAAAATCTTTTTTCTTTTGTTTTTTTAAATAACAGATAGAGAGTTCATTGAGTATTGTATGAACATGTAACGCAGTTCGAAAATTTTGAAAGGTCAAAAAAACAATCGACAAAGTGATTTCTAATCATTCGAAGAATCACAAGACAGTTCGATAAAAAACTTATTTAGAATATAAAAACATTAAAATTGAGTTTAAACAAAACTAAAAATTATAAAATATTGCTTTATAAATGTTTAAAAATAAATATCTTTAATGTTGTTTTCCACATTTAAATTTTACAACTGCTTTTCCTCCTATCAGCCAAGGAGTTTTAAATTTAGCCGCTAGTACGATTTAGATCGAAAGGCCAATAGCACTTTTCCATGCTAAACTTCTTCGTAATCGATAAGAAATTATATATTTTATTTATTTATTTTTTAAATATGAAAACAATTTAATCGGAGAGTTTAAATTTCTCGATAATAAGGAGAAACGGGATGATTCTAATTTTAGAAATTCCACCTACTCATTTTTTGGCTACGTCCTTGGCATTCGGGATTTTGCAAAGCGGTAAATTCGAGAACCAATGCTAATACTTCCGAAATAAAATATGAAGGACGTTACGCAACAAATTCATCGACATTACACTCATTATCTAGTACATTTCGCAATAACGAGCCCATCCCGTCGTCTCGTCCACCCGCGAAACAATCGCAAAGACCGGAAGAGGAATGACGACACACACGGAAACATCGAAGTCCAACCGAGACTACGATAAATCGTGATGATGCAGTTATTCGCGTAATTTTATTTATTTTTAAAAAAAAAAGAAGAAAAGCAAAATAAATCCCACCTTACCGTGTAAAATAGATCAGATTTTATAATGAGAAAAATGTATAGAACGATTTCATTCCGTATCATTCGTGCAGCAGACGAACATAGTCGGCAAGGTCAAAGTTGCAAGAAATCCGGTGGAAAATGGCAAGAAAAACGAATACTTAACTTCTTAAAATAAAATCTCGACTTATATAAGTACAGTGAAAACGAAGAGAATAAAAGCACACTCAAAAAATTCCAAAAGCAGACGACATTCACCTTATCCACCAGCTTTCTACGACCCCGATCTTTGCAGACTCTGACGTCATAAACCACCATTGAAGCGCATGTGTCGATTTATTGCGTCATCGAAGGCACGTGCATCGGACTGACACGCCTCCAATTTATCAAACATTCTTATTGGTTACTCGAGAGCAGGTGTATTTTAAATGTTTTTATCCGAATATTGAATATTTTCTGTATTTCTTTATATTATTTTAAAGTAATTTAAAAATAGAAACAATTTTATAGAAATTAATTATGTATAAAATAAAATCTGAAAAATACACTAGGTACTTTACTAAAACAGAGCATATATATATAATGTAATTTTTCTATTTAAATATTTCTCCTAAGATTATATTAATTTTAAATTAAAAACGTGACTAAAATAACCATCTGCCAAAGTGGAATGACGATGCAACTTACATCAGGTTCACGATATATCATTACGTTAATAAAAACAAAAAAGAAAAAAAAATTACGTTCAAGTCATAGGCTATAAAGAGAATAAATAAATAAAAACGAACCAATTTTCATACTTCAGTTTACTCAAGAATGAAGAAATTTATGCAACTGTTAAAAATGAAATTAACAAATACATTGACTGTGATTAACAGGAAAACATTCAATATTTAGTAAATCAAAAGAAAATCATGTCTACTGTTGCATGCAATAGGTATAGTTCATATATTAAAATTTATAGCCCATGGTAAGGGATAAATAAATTGAAAAATGAATTAGTATAAAATTAAAGGTTCTTAAAACTCGCCTTATTAAAAAAACAGGTACAGGGTCAATTAACTGATATCTATCGGAGACATCGAGACAAGTTCATCAACCGACTTTCCTATTACCAATTACATGTTTTTGATTTCAATGTTTTATTTCTGCAACGTTTCACTACGATAGTTAATAATGCTAAAGGTCTAATTTAGAATAATGTGTGACCCAATTTGGAAAGTACTCAAGGATGATAACAATTTATCATCCTTGGAGAATCTAAATCTGAAAAATTGGAAACTTTTCAATTGATTTAAGATATTCGGGTTAAAATGAATATTAATTAGTTACGGATTATCGAAATCTAAGATTTATCCGACTTAGTTACGTTGAAAACTTAGTAAATAAAAATTATAAATAATCTAATTATTTATTAATTAAAGAATTAATGATATTAATGAAACTGATCAACATGCATATAGATTAGATATACATTTTGGGTATGCTTGTCTAATCTATTTTATAATAATTACTGTAATATTTTAAAAATGATTAAGTCAATGAATTAAGAAATGCAACTTTTTGATCACATAACTTTATGCTGCACTTTTAACAAGTTACATATATTTCTAGTCAGAATTCAAAAGATGCTAACTGAACAAAAACTTTTTACATCTGCAATATCGCTTTTTGAGGTTCTCTAATTATTAATTAAAACGAAACTGTATATATAACGAAGACTTAAAAAAAAAAAAAAATGTCTCAACTGTTTCTTAACTGATGTACGACGCCATATTTCTGCACACTAATGGTTAATCGAATTCCATTTTGACTTCTGGAATGCATTTTCCTCGACAGGGGAAAAATACTCATCAACCGTCATTTGTTAAGGGAAGAAATTAATTTATTGCTTATAGGAATATGTGATGTGAATATCAACTCTTTTCCTCGTTGATTAAATTTCCAATATTTTTTTTTACCTACACTCCATCAAAAACTTTATTATTGAAATTTATTTTATCCTATTTATTCTTGTACAGTTATTTTTCAGCTTGGAGCTTTAATGTAAAAATATTTTTAACTGTATATTTATAATTAACATATATAATACAAAGTACTATACAGTATGTTGAAATAATTTTAAGAAATTGCTTAACTAATTTAGTGGCGCCATCTGCTATGCATAATTTAAAATTTTTCGGAGATGCATGTGTTAAATTTTATATAAAGAGAAATCAGCATTAATATATATTAAGCACGAAAGAATATAACATAGTTTAATTNATATCATTATTGATGTATAATTATAATATTGTAATATAAAAACAAAAAACTACCTTTAATACAATTTTATGACTAAGATTAGATTGCAAATCCTTTAAACTTAAATCTTCGGCACTTTAAATTACATACTAATAATTCACTTAATTTAAAATTTTTCGGAGATGCATGTGTTAAATTTTATATAAAGAGAAATCAGCATTAATATATATTAAGCACGAAAGAATATAACATAGTTTAATTCCATATAAAAAATGTTTACACGCTTCACATAAAATAGAATATTCCAGTCTCTTTCTTTTCCTTTCTTCTAATACTGAATAGAAAAATGTCCTTGAAGTTATTTTTCCTAATAACTGAGGATAACGGTAACGAAGACTTAATTTTAAATTAGATTATTTTATATATGCAACCGAATTTAATATTTTCGATATCAAAATATTAATTTTATTTAAACATTGATAAATCTGTGAAGCAATATATATATATTTGAGATAATTTTAAGTTAAGAGATAACACATTTCTCCATTTTCCATCACCACTAGAATAAAGGATAGAATAAAGAATATTTAACATTAAAAAATCTCTTTAATATTTTAAAATCATTTTTGAATGTAGTACAATCTCTTCTCGATACACTAAATTAGTACAGTACATAATTGCTAATATTTAACGTAGTAAAAATCCGTAATCCTAACAGAATTTTTTATTAGTAAAAAATTTAGATTCATAAATTCCCCGTTAATTACTTTTTTTAATGCCAATTTTTCAAATTTACCTTTTATATTCTGGATAATGCTTTATACTTGTGATTTACGGTACTTATAAAATAATTCGAATCGCAGTAACACTCAAGATTACACTAACATCCTAGATTGCTAAATCAATCTCGTATAAAGCACGTGGAACTGGAAGGTTAACGCGCTTGCGCAAAATCCACAATAGAGGGTGTGACGGTAAAATAGAGAACATAAGCGAAAAATTTAAATTTGAGAATCTGTGTAAATTGTTTGAATGTTTTGAATCACATATTTAAATTTTCGAAATATAAAACGTTCAATTTTTAATGCTTATTATTTTTAATCAAAATTTTGCTGTTGTACTTGTAACGAAGTAGCGTAATCATTCCCCTTACTAAAGTGGAATACTCCATAACATAATCTCGTACCCAATGACTTGTATATTTTATTTGATTAATAGAGGGCGAAAAGTTTTAAAAAATTTCGAAATTTTTCATAAGTGCAAACGTTTATAAAATTTAAAAAAAGATTACTTTTATATTTTAAGTAATATACTGTTATTTAATTATGTTTTAAAATATTAAAATAAATTTTTTTTTGTTTTTTATTATTAAAAGCACATCTCTTCGTACAATCTCTTCTGCTGTAATGCACGAATTTGTTCATTCGCGGTAAAATAAAATCATTAAAACGAAAATTTGCGTTAGCTCATATGCGATTTTTCACACGTCGCGCCCTAGAATAATATCGTGTGATCGCGAAAAAAGCGAACCAGCTGAATGTGTAAAAATACTTGTAACTTGTAATACAGTAACTTGTAACAGTAACTTGTAAAAATACAGTAACTTGTGTAAAAATACACCGAATATTCAGATCTTCTCTACCTTTAACTACTTTTTCACGAGTTTGTATCACACTATTCTATTGAGTTTCGAGTTTAGTACTTTTCTTCATAAAATTATTTAATACAAACAGCTAGTAGCTCAAACATAAATGAACGCCATGATTATAAAAGTTCTAGTTTTAAACGAAAAAGAAACTTTTAAGTGTTATATCGCATTGATGGAATAAGGCAACGCCGCAATGCAACACTTGGACAATCTGTCAAGAGAAGGATTCTACCCGGAAAAGCTTTCTATGAGAAACTGATCCCTAATTAAGTGTTAGACATCGTGAATAAACTCGGAAAACTGCACGTGACTCGCTTGTTGGTGTGACTATGCTCAAGCAAAGTTTCGCCGCAAAGTGATTGCAGCACTCGAAGTGAAGAAATATTTATTACGCCATTTTCGTAGCATTGGAGCTATTGGTAGCTTAGGAGTCATTGTATCTATCGACTCCGTCACTATTAAATCATACATATGTTCCCATAATGTATGATTTAATACAAACATTTAAAGTGTATAAAGTAGAAGTTGAAGACCACCTTCCTACAAGATAAAAATTCATATATTAAAAATATAAATAAATCAAAGAAATATTTACTAATGAAATGCAAACAAATATAAGAAGAGATTATAAATTTATTTTAAAAGCATTTACAGGCACAGATAAAAAAAGGCAAAATCACACATTCTATAGTTAGAATTTAATTGCATTAATCTTCAAATCAAGTTTAATTACAGTACTAACAATTCATTAATTGCATTTTAATTAATAACATTTTAAATTAAGGAAATAATTAAATAAAATGTTTATTTATCTAATTTTTATTTAAAATGTTTATCAAAATATTTTATTCCAATCACATTTGACACTACAAAATAAAACTAAGAGCATGTGGAATCATTGCTATTTTTGGAGGAGCAACCTCCCGTACTATTTTTAAGTTCAGTTTAGGGAAATACTCCTGTAATATTATAGACTGCTTTTAAAATCTTTCTGCATTTATACACAATTACAAGCGAGTTCCGCGAGTCTGACCACCAAGAACACTTTTTCTTCTAGCTACTTCAGTTGATTCGCCTTTCATTTTCCACTATTTAAGTTATTTTTTTGAAGTGACAATTTTAGCTGCAACAAATATTTACCAAATGTATGAAGAGCAGTAACAATGCAGATTTTGTTTTCATAAAATTTGTTTTTATAAAATTTTTGACGTCTTAGGCACATTTTTGGCTTAATTTAACAGATGTTGGTTGTGGCGCCCCTAAATTTTTGGTCCTATTGCGCCTATAGTTCCGGGTGGCCCTGATTTCACTATAAAATTTTACTTGTTCACCCAAGAATCCTTTGATGAACAAGTAAATGTAATTCATCAAATAAAACTCCCCACATCTCGTGCGTATGTCCACAGCTTTGAAAGCGAGTTCCGCTTGTCTGATCACAAAGTAAACGAATGCCAATTTTGGTTACTTTTAAGAACCTAACCTGAAATATCCATGTTATTTTTTAACATCACTATTGATGTTCGGGTATTAAAATTCTACAAAGCTATTAAATATTCCCGAATGTCATAAAATCATTACTTTTTGAATAAAAAATTATTGATTATCTTATCTTTCAAACAGAAAAAAATGCTCATTTATAATTCCGAGTGGAGATTCGTTTGTTGTAATAAAATTTTCCAGCAAAAAAAAAAAATTGAATGTAAATATTAATATTAACTTAATGACAATTTTCTAAGATTGAGCTTCTTCGATAAGAAGATTTTGGATCGAACTTAGCAGTTGTGTCCACGCAGTCTAGTCTAACAACAAAACCAATTCATTTATGGCTACTCGATGATGGTGATCATATGTTTCTACCATTGAAAACTGGTAGTTGGTCGTGGGTTTGCGCTTCATCAAAGAGTTGGCTAAGTGGAGTTTTCCTGGTTTTCATTACGTATCTAATACCTGGAGACATATTAGATACGTAATGATTCCCAGGAATCAGTTCCATGTAGATTTTTCCGAGTTTTCTTCAAGTGCCTAAAATCTAAATATGGATCATATGGGAGACACCTTTCTTGGCAGATCTCCCAAGTGTTGCGTTGCTTTATTCCATCATTTCAATCCAATCCATGAGTTTCTATCTCCGCGCTTCGAAGAACACTGCAGTAGGATCCTTAGTTAGCAATCGTACATTGAATATTTGTTGTTGAAATAATAGTCCAACAATTAATTCTCTCTCTCTCTCTCTCTCTCTCTCGTTTATATGGAGATTGCAGCCTATAATCGCTTTTTCTCCGAAATGCAGCGCCACCTTATTAGGTGAAGCGACCCGATCGATGAATATACTGTTCTAGAAGGTGTATATGATACTTCGAGGACATGTCGGCCTGAGGCCAATACAGAGGAGTCAATGTACGCACAGTCTGTAAATTCAGTCTTAAGTGTTTCAGTAGGTCCGTACGACTTGTAGTATACTCGGGACACCTGAGCCAGAAATGATCAGTAGTTTCTGCCTCCCCACAGAACAAACAGTTAGGGGACGGGACGATACCACGCGAATAAAGAAAGTAGTTGAGTGGGGCCGTACCAGTCCGTAGTTTCGCCAGAAGAGTTTCCGCTTGCCGCGATGAAGCGTGGTGATAAGGCCACGGGTCAAAAGGACGGAGATACTCCCTACCCCTGTTCCTATGGACCGAAGCCCAGTGGTCCCGTAACGAATTACGTGTGTCCTGCCATACCAACCGATGAATGTCCTTAGGCAACAGCGGGCCCCTCCAGGAACCTGTTAAATTCGCTCCCTTCGCTGCCTTATCCGCGTCTTCGTTAAGGGCAATACCGACGTGCCCCGGAGTCCATAACAACTCAATAGGCTGAGGGAAAGACGAGACAGCCGCCGCGATATCGATGATGATCGCTTCCGAAGTGTACCCCACGTTAGCCAACGCCTCTAGCACCGAACGACTGTCCGTACTTAAAATGGTCGGACCAGGATTTTGGAAACACAGAGCCATCCCCACAAAACACCAGCAGCCTCTGCCCCGAATACCCCACACTGAGCATCCAGTTCCCACGTCTCACTCCTCCGCCCCTCCAATATGAAGACGCCCATCGACGTCCGATTGGGTGACTTCGACCCATCTGTCCCGATTAAAGACCACCCATCTCGGTATTTGTGCACCCACTCGTCGAACGCCACCCTGTCTTCGCCAGGTAAACGAATACTCCCAGTCCTGAACACATCAATGTTTATCCGCGAGCCCATCTGCTCGACAGTCGGCGGCAGATTCTGTTGTCGATATATGTTCGTAATCGCTATCCCTAGTTTCCGTAAATGAGAGACCGCCCTGATCACGTATGGTTCCTGGTATCTCCGCCATCTGTAGTGATCCAGACCATGCCGTTTCGAATAAATACTATAGAGCGAGCTAAATCGGCCCCTTGATATGTGCGTCACTATCTGTTTGATCGTCCTTAAGTAAATCCTTGCTTTTAATCCGATGTAGTCCGCTTCCGTATACATCGCTGTCAGCGAAGTAGTGAGTGGCACCCCAAGAGCCGCCCGAAGGGCCATCTGGTTTTCGATCCGGTTGATGACAGTCGGTGGCGCTCCGTCCAGGAGAGGCGCCCCGTATTCCGCCATCGGGAGGAGAACCGTTTTGATCAACTGAAGAAGATCTCTCTGACGCGCCCCATTCCGCCGAGAAGCAAAATAAAGGAGATACGATCCCGCCCTTGTTAACTTGTTACAAAGGAAACTTTCGTGCTCCCTCCATGTGAACGTCTCATTAAGAAAAACCCCCAGTATTCGCATCGACGTGACCTGTGGAATTGTTCCCGACCCGAGCCTTAGGGGAACAGTCGGTCTGTGCCGCTTTGATGAAAAATCACTGACACCGCTCTTCGGCGCGGAGAAGACCATGCTCCACTGGGCCGACCAGTGCTCAATATGATCCAGTGCCCTCTGGATCCGGAACCTAGCCATGTCCGCCTGTGTACTCGATGCTATTATGTAAAGATCGTCGGCATACAAAACGCTCACCACGTCCATTGGAATCACCCGCCAGAGGTCTGCCATGTACAGGGAAAAAAGAAGCGGAGCCAACACGCTCCTCTGCGGTACACCGGAATTAAACTTACGTGGTCCCGAGAGCACACCCCTCCACTTGACCCGAAACTCCCTATTCACTATAAAGTCACACAACCACCGAAGCGTTTTCCCCGACAACCCGTAGTGTACTAACTTGGCAATTAAGCCGTCCTGATGGACCGTGTCGTACGCACCCTCCAGGTCGAGAGATACCAAATACACTCACTTCTTTTGGGCGCGTGCCACCGCGATAGTGTGGTGGATAAGTATTACCGCATCTTCCGCCCCTCGATAAGGGATAAAACCAAAGTGATTTTCGTGAAACATGTTGGATGCCAACAAGGCCCTCTGTAACCGCTGTAATAGCATACGTTCAAAGATTTTTGCCACATTTGATGTGAGCGAGATCGGCCTGTATGCCGCGCACGAAGTCGCCTGTCTCCCCGGTTTTAGGATCGGAAGGATGCATGCCGACCGCCACTCCGCCGGAAGTTGGCCAGTGTGCCATATCTTGTTCATTAGCTCCAGAAGGGCTTCCCGCCCCACCCTGGGGTGCGCCCGCAATAGATGGACCGTGACCCCATCCGGGCCAGGGGTAGTATTCCGTAGCCTCCTAAGGACCCTTGACAGTTCCGTCTCTTGGAAATCCCCTTCCTCGACGAGCACACCCGGACCCCACGGGGCCGGGTGTGCTCGTCGAGGAAGGGAGACCAAGGCCAAACGTACCTGTTGGCCTTGGTCTCCCAAAATAATTTGCCAATGCTTCTGCCTGTAATTCTGGCAACGTTATCGTGACCTGCTCAATCAGTACATGTTGGGAAGTCGTCGGGCTCTGTGGCGTCCGCAACTTCTTGAAAATCCTGTAAATCATCGATTTCGTTGGAGGGGATTCACACATCCGGCCCCACCACTCTCGGCGAGCCTGCCTAGATTTCCAACGTAATAATGCTCCCAGCTGTTTATACCTGAACCACCAACCTAACGACCCCCACTGCCTAGCCCTTCTAAAGGCCCGTCGCTTCTTCTCCCGAATCAGACTGCATTCCTCCGTCCACCACGGGGGAGCCCCCCGGGGGAATCCTTTGATACCTGGTGAACTCATTACACACCACCTGAAGAGTGCCTAAGAAGGCAGAATATTCCCTCGGACGGGAAGCCTCCTTTTCCCATGTTACAGCTATGCAGTCCCGAACCCGACCCCAGTCCGTATTTTGACGGAACCTTGGCTGCAAACCCTCCACTCCCCTTGTCAAAAGAGACACCTTCAACTGGATCGGAGCATGATCGCTGGTCACAGTGTCCATACTTGGCCTCCACGTTGCCAACCCCAACAAATCAGGGGTACACAGCGTTAAATCGATCGCCGAGGACCCCGACCTGTGGAAAAAGGTGGGTTCACCCGTATTCCAACAACACCACCCGTTTGACAATATCCAATCAAACAGAACCCTGCCCACTGCGTCCGGGCGAGTACAACCGTTGTCCCAATAGGGATGGTGAGCGTTCCAATCGCCCGCGATAATACGGGATTTGGACGGAGCCAACCGCCAGCCCGCAAGTTGCTCGCCATCCTGAATCCCCGTCGGGGCATATACATTGACCAATGACAAGGAGAATTCCCTGATAAAAACTCTCACCTCCAGAGTTTCCAACCCTCGCGCACCAAGGCCCGGCGATTGGAGCACGACCGGCCATTTGTCAGCCACCGCCGTCAACAGCCCGCCCCCCGGTCCGGTAGACCGATCAGAACGAAAAATAGTGAACCCCGGTAAGGTAAAAGACTGTCCTCCCGTTAACCACGTTTCCTGGATCATGAGCACATCCACAGTTTGAAACCACTGCTCCATCAGAAGAAGGTCTTTCTTAGCCCGTAATCCGTGCGCATTCCAGTGAACAATCGTAAAATCCCGCCTCCCCTGCCGATTGTCAGACATTCGGTATAGAGGTAAGAGATGGGCGCCGACGGAGTTTTGCCAACTCCGCTGGTGATGCTACGCAGTAATCGTCTGTAATTTCCGTTCTGCCCGTCCTGTCGCCGATTTCCATGTCAGATACGAGACCCTCGGATTCCGATGTGCCCGGAGGAAGAGCATCAGTCTTTTTCCCCCCCGCGTTTCTTCTTAGGTGTTCTCCCTATCTTGCGCTGCAACTCGCCTTGGGAAGGACGTTTGAAATTCGCATTTCCCGACCCTGGAGGATGCGTGATCTCCCTTGAGTCTACCTGCTGGCTCCCCTGAGTCACCGAATTAATTCTCAATATGTGACTGTATTTAAGTGTTTATTTGCGATTACGTTGCATTTCTTCAAATATTCTCTCAATTAAATGCAACAAAGCCGCTAATACACCTAAATAGAATAATTAATTCTAGGAGTTTAGGAACTATCTATTATTTTATAACGAAAATCGTTATACTCTTATCAACATAACCTAAACCCGAAATAAAATATAATTTTTACATATGAATTAAATATTAAATTAATTATATAATTAATATGCAATTAATTTTTACAGTTTACAAAATTTAATTATTTAATAGTTACACTTCATAAAAATAATAAGATAATTTAAAAATAAGATAAAATAATAAGATATTTTAAATATTATCGAATATTATATAGTATTTATTTTTCGTGTGGCAACGTGATTTAAACCCGGTCATTATAATTTTCGTTTGGTGTTTGATGCTTAGTATTTTTTGTAAATAATAATGTTTAAAATATATATTATTTATGAAGAAAGTGTTTACCAAGTAGGACAGAGCCATATATATATATCAAGTTACTTAAGCAATTAATTCTTGAATATAACATGGCGAATACAGTCAATGAATTAAGGAAAACTTCTAAAGGACGACTCTCGTATCAGCGTAAAAGAACGTTAGAGGTAATTCTAGATAATGAATCGTACCCAAAGAGGTGCGTAGTAATTTGAAATGAAACGTTACTTGAATACTACCGTACGGGATACATTTTTTTTTTTTTCAAAATTGATCGAATGTGAGAATCTAGTGAATGAATGCTTCATGATAGGGCTCGAAAGTTTTCTTTTACTTGTATTAAATGAGAAACTAAACGCACACAAGCATAAAAAATATTAAAAATAGTTATAAGCTTTGCTTTGGATTTTCAAAATAAAATGACTTCAATTCAGATTTACAGGTTTGATTTATTGATTTATGGCAACACAACATGTGAGTATCATCCATAAAAGACTTATGGAAACTGGCCCTTATTTAGATGTTACAAATGTGAAGAAAAACTCTGCACGGTCGTTCCGTTGGCTAGGTGCGAATCCACAACTGATTACTGATGTTTGGTGGTTTTTGTCCGCTCAGCCACTGGTGGGCATGAGATTTACATACTATTTGATTACTCGATAGGATGTAAAATGAAGACTGGATTGAAATAATTAAAACAAAAAAATAGAGATTGCATGGAATAGTAAAGATGGTCTTTGCTAAAACATATTCAGAGAATGAACAGATTTAATATACCACATATTGAGGTATCTTTCTCAGGAAGATTATGTAAAAGAGACCTTAACAAATTATTAAGCAGGAATAATAGAAAACATATCTTTATATACAGCAAATGAATTTAATGAATTAATTTGTCGTCATCATCCAGTTTCTAAGTATACAGGGTGAGTCAAAATTATGTGAACAATCTTGGGTGAGTCAAAATTATGTAAACATTATTTGAGAGAAAGCATTTACTCAAAGTTTGCGTTATACAGAGTCTCAACCTGACCACCAGCACGATTAATGCACTCAAATCAACGTTCAACAGTACAATTTAGTGCCAGAACACTGGAGATTGTGGAGGCCATAACAACAGTCTGACGCGACCAATCAGAATAGAAAACGAAACAAAATTAAGATGTTTCATTAAATTAAAACTCCAAAACCTTTAAACGTCCAGTAGTAATCAATTTAATAATAAACAAATGTTTTCGACCGTACTCTCGGTCTTCATCAGGCTTAAAATCCGTTAGATTCGAACCTGTGCAAGCGTAGAACAATGATTATGAAATTAATTTTGAAAATCAACTTCGAAAAATGGAACTGCACAAACTGATTTTAAAGAATACAGTTATGCATGCGCATTGCCATGGCGACGGAATTGCATACGTAATACACACAATTATATAAATATATATAAATAAATACACCAAACTGGGATGTTGTCTTTAATTGCTGGAGTGGGCGTCGCCCGTTACCTCATAGCAGTATTTCCACGCGTGGGATACATTGACTGCATCATTAGCGTTAATGCAATTGGTGCGTAACCCGGCTTTGTAAATTTCCAATGCCTCCAGATTTCGTAGGTGTTCCACTCGATGAGAAAGTTTGATCAGTTTGGCTTCATGCAGGTCAGCTCTTATGCCGGGATCAGTGGCATACGTTGATAGGGCGGTGGTGTGCCTTTTATTAACGATGTCGTATTTGTGTTCCTGCAGTCTTTTATTCAAAGAGCGTTTTGTGGACTCAATATAAACTAATTCCCTTTGAAACCTGTTGTCCCATAGAGGGACCATGTAATCCCCCGGTGCTTGCTTCTTATTGATTTTGTCTTTGCCACCGCAGAGTAGCCCATATATAGTGCTAGGCCTCCTGTATGCAATCCTAGTGTTAGTATGGGCGGCAATCTCCCTGTAAACTGAGTTGAAGTGATGATTGTACTCAACTACCGCACGAGACTGTGTGTTATTTACGTTGTGTGTTTCGTGGGCCGCTGCTTGTATGTTAGAATTGTCGCGTGTGGCTATTCGTGATACGTATGTGCGGGCAAGGTCGTGTATCAGGTTCTTTCTATATCCGTGCTGTACTGCTATGTTCTGAATGCGTTTCAACTCCGCTTCTGTGTCTTCCGATCTAGTATGGTGTGTATAAGCCCGCCTAGTTAGGGCACAGAATGCCGAGATCTTATATGAGTATGGGTCCGCCGAGTTGGCAGGGATGAACAATGGCCTGTAGCATGATTTGTAATGTACTTTCGTTACCACCCTAGTGCCATCAAGTTGTAGGTGGATATCGAGGAAATGCGCCTCCGCATTGCTCTTCTGATCCAATTTGATGGTGAGTCCGTACGGATTGACATTCATTGCACTTATGAAATTATTTATGTTGGGTTCCGCTTTCCATAGAATAAAGATGTCATCTACATACCTTTTGTATATGAGAATGTCGGAGACGAATCGCGGTATGATCTTTCCTTCAAGCTGCCTTATCACCAACTCGCATAAATCCCCTGAGAGTGTGCTGCCCATAGGTACACCACGCTTTTGTAAGTAAGTATTATTGTTAAAGCGGAAAAAGGAGGTGTAACATAGAATGTGCGCCAGCTCTAAAACGTGTTTACGATGAACAGTAGCTCCGGGTTCACTAAGAAATAAATCCCTAATCGCACAGAAGCACGGTTGTATTTTGATTGAGGGATATAGGGATACAAAGTTAAGGACTGTGATGCACGCATCATCCGTTATGGTAAGATGTCTTAAGGTATCGATTAAATCAGTGGAGTTTTTGATTGTCCACTGATAATTGCTCAAGCTGTCATATATCTGTTTGTGTACCGCCGAATCTAACAAACGAGTCGGGGATCTGGACTTATCAAGAACAGGTCTCAGGGAGGGTGATTCTTTATGCGTTTTAGTGAACGCAAATAATAGGGGAGTGTCCGGAGCTGGCGCATGGTGAAATAAAACATATTTAGAATAAGAACAAATTTAAGTGGATATGTCAATGAGTTCTTAAGCAAAATTTGCATTTTATTAACAATTTTCAAATATATATTTGAAAATGTGTATTACTTATAGAAATTTGGAGTCAAGTGTGCTTATCAGTTTTATTAACTTATGGAAGGATTGTATCAAAAAACATTCAAAATCAGAATCTGATCAGGTTCAAAAACAATTCTAGTTTATTAGAAAAGTTTTATTATGAATAATTCACCATGTATTCTTTTATCAGATATTTATATCTAATAAAAGGATGCATGATGCCTTTCATTGACTTAGAAATATGAGTGCTATACTAATAATATCTTCTAAGAAGTGGATATGATACACAAATAAATACATATAAAATCCAGAATTGTTGAAAACATTTGTTTTCAGCAATTTTAAAATTGTCATCTTCAGCTTGATAAAATATAATGTGGAAAATAGAACAAGATATTTTAAAAATGAATGTAGATGAATTCTATTGGATTTAACTTTCATTTTTTGCATTAAACTTTATTTTTGTTGGATTTTCTGGTTTTAGTGTGTACTTATCCGTAAGTTTGATGTGTGTGCCACACAGAGCCGGTCCTAGAGGTATTTTCGCCTGAAGCAGGAGGATAAATTTTTGTACCTATGTGTATAGTTTTTTTATTTCTAATAAGTATTAAATAAAAGAAGTCTCAGAATTTAGCAATAGTACAATAGTAGTAGAAACATAAAATTACATATATTGAAAACTAGCTTACCCATCGCGCATTGCTGCAATCTCAGAAGAAAGGAAATTCAAGCAAACTCGTTATGATAAAATTAAATTTACATTTTATCATTTTTATTGAAACTTATTATTATTGTATTATTATTATTATTCATTTTCATCGGGAAAACATTTCAAAGTGTCGTTTCAATTCTATTTATTTATTGGAGTGCTTGTGGATACACGATATTTTTTGTTTTTCCATCTGGTGTGTACATGAATAAATCAGAAGGTTTTCCGATGCGTGAGCTGCCCATATACAGTTGTACATGTGAGAAGCACAAATTATTTAAATTTAGCCCACATACTCGCAGAGATTGTTAGAAGTGCAATATTCCCCAATTTTATATATATTTTTTAATTCTTTATAATTTTGATTATTTAATTGCTTCTTCCTCTCTTCCTTGGCATGCTGTGAAATTTCTGATAGTTGGATAATAAACTGTTTTATTGTAATTTGTCTTTTTAAATTATTTTGAGTCAATATTAAAATTTGGAAAAGGGGGATCCCTAGATCGGTAAAATAGGTGAATTTCCTTCTACAACTTCGGTGTATTAAACAACTTCCCAAAGTTTCATGGCATTCGGATAAATGGTGTGGTAATGCATGAAGGACAGACACACAGACATACATTCATTTATATATATATATATATATAACATAACAGCAACAAAAGAAAGACAAAATACAAAAGAAAAAACAAAATAAGTATTTTATGAAATGAATTAGAATATTACAAATTGTTCAGTATAGTAATTTAATTTAATAATAGAAACAAAATAATATCAATAAATTCAATAATACTTATGTAAATAAATGACCAACAAAGAATCTGTTTTTAAAGTTTTACTTTTCTTACTTTTAGTGAAGTAAATTCATCAATTATTTTATCAAAATTAATTTGTTTTGTAAATTCTTGTTTGTTTGATAAAATTGCTGTACTTAACAATTTTTCCTGAGCAAGTGACAATCTTAAATATGTTTTGATAATTTTTAGTTTACTGAAGCTTCTTTCACCAGAAGGTACAGTAACAGGCAATGCTAAAAGTATTCTCACTGCAACTTTCAAATTTGGATAGGACTGAACTGAACTATATTCATAAATTGTTTTTAAAAGATCTAAACTTGTAGCTACTTTAAGGTTGGAGTTAACATCATTTCCTGATTTTTTTGAAACTGATTATTTCTGATGACAATTCTACAGAATTTATATTGTCTAGATATTTAAGGAATAAATCACAAGCTGTTTTTTAAGATTTTTTATATCCATCGACTTTAATTTTTCACCTGTTAAAAATTTGAAGTCAGATGAGAAATCGTATATAGTTTTTCATATCTCCATCTAAGTTGTGTTATACATATTATAAGTATCTCCATCTATTACATATCTCCATCTAAGTTGTGTTATATTAAAATACATATTACTCCTTTCATTTCTACTGTAAATAAATATTTATCATTATAAGGAACTGATTGCTGAGATTGTTAATCTAATATAATATTTTTGCTTTGTTTGTTTTCAAAATCTATGAACAATTCTATTTCTGAAGCCATATTTTCACTCTGAGAAAAAATATTTGTCTGAATAGCTACTCACCACACCAACATTCAAAAAATTTGCATACACGGAACCAATTTACTGTGTGGTAACATTGCACAGGTGGTGGACCAACCGACTGATAATCAACCGGAAGACATAGAATGGATCCCCATCAACTTTAACCCATACTTAAGATCTACATATGCCAAGGTTGCCAGGAAGCGCCAAATACATATTGCTTTCAGGAGATGTCCTACTATTTTTAACATCTTGGATGGATCCTCCTACCCCAGCAGACGACCCAGAGTCTATAGTGTTCCTTTAACAGATAATAGATTCAATAGGGACTTGACATATACAGTATAGGCTCTACTAAACGGTCCATAAGCATCAGAATGCAGGAACATCAGGCTATTTGTCACAGGAGAACCACCATGGTCCTCGCAACTTACGTAACGCACCTGGACATAGTAGCTGACTTTACTTGGGTCAATCTCCTTCTCGCTGCACCTCCCAATTAATAAATATTGACTTATTAATTCAATTGAGTTTAGAAAAATTCCTGCATTCAGATTACCAATTATTTCTTGTGTACTTCTAAGAGGTAAATTATTCTTTGCACAAAATAAAATTACATCCAACACAATACACAAAATATTTTGCAATCTTTCCTTTTCTGTCTGTATTGCTTTTTTGCAACAAATTGTTTATAAAACCACCAGTTTAAAGTTTCTTTTCAAAGTATTTTCAATGGAATTATGTATCATGATAAAATACAGAATTTTTGTGATCGGAAGTTTGATTTTTAATTTTCCAATCTTCAAATCCTCAGCTTTGATTGTAGATGACAGAATCCATTTTATGTTCTTTACCAAAAAGTATACATGGAAAACAAAATATTGACATAGATATTTTTGAAAAAATGAACCAGTTACAATGTACTCGCTCTTCATTGGAACATTTTTAAAAAAAACTATTTCTTTGAAAATTTCCTGTTATCCTCTGAAGCAGATTCCCTAAAATCTGCATCTTCTCCTTGTTCTTGTCCCTGTTCAATTATAACACATCTAATTTTATATGTAATACAGGGCCATGAAGGAAGATCATTGAAATTAATAGAATTAAATACCTCTTTTTCTCATTCTGTTGAATTTTCTCATATTTCAATTTTTTCTTGATCTTCAATGGCAGTGTTTTCTTCATATTCAATTGTCTTTTCTTGAGGCTCGACCAGTATTATCTTGAGTGAACTGCTTGTCTTTGAAGTACTCAGTTTTTCTAGCCAATTTTCAACTGTATTACACTATGTTGATTTGTTTCATTTCTCAATTTTCTTCTTTTCCTATATTCGGCACCACTGCGTTATTTTGATGCCATTAGTTCATCTGAAAAAGAAAAATTATATATTTAGTTTTTTTCACTTTTGATTACGTTACAAATAAAAATGGAAAATAATATTGCAGTCATAATATAATGTAACATACAATGAAACGTTTTTACAAATTTATATAATAGAGAACTTACCTTAAGTTTAATGTATTTAAAAGGATACGTTCTGCTTGCTGTCATACTAGTACACTGCACAAATAATGCATATTAATGTACAATGAACATGCCTAAACTCACATAGTCACTTGAGTGCTCTCACTTGATACTACAGATTGAGTGCATCCAAGTGAGTATACGAGTTCAGACATATTTGTACCATACCACTTACTAAAGTGATATTATACAGGAAATGACTGTATTGAGTGAGAGCATCTGATGCAAATTGTTAGTGTGTTTGAAGTATTTGAAGAACATTGCAAGATACATTTGGCTTTTTATTTTGCAATTTATTAATTTTAATTTTTTACCAATTTGGCATTCTTTCCCATTGTTCAACTGAGGCAAGTGCCTTGTTTGCCTCACCCTTGTCCCAGCTCTGTTACCACATATTCATCTTTTCATCTGAGTTGAGTTTATGAATAATGCATATACAAGTTGTCTGAAAAGAAACCAAACTTTTGCTCTAGGAAGAAAAAAACTACAAGAAATATTTTTATAAATACAGTGGTACCTTGACTTAAGAGTGTCCCAACTTATGAGTTTTTTGAGATACGAGCTCTCTCTCTTCCAATTTTTTACTTTGAGTTCAGAGCTAAAATTTGGGTTATGAGCCAGCTTTGGATACCCCATCGCCAAAAAAAATTTTATGAAGTTTTTTTTTGACATGGGCTTGTCTGATGACTTCCACATGAAACTTTGACATTTTGTCAATGGTCATATTGGTAGCACCACATCTGATCACCTGTGACAATATTTTTGAGAAAATTTGGACTGCAGCAANGGATGGTTCGATTGTTAAATGGGAGGATGCCAAAATTCTTACAAAAGTACGCTCGCCAACGTTGTCATCCATAACTGAGAAATGTGAAATTTACAGAGCGAGTTTGGCTGACAGATGTTTAAATTATAAAGATGCGACGGTATTACCGTCATCCTGGAAATATATAGTAAGAAGTAACACGAGTAATAATGCGTCTACAGTGACTCAATAGATATCTGGGTTAATGTATTAGGAATTGTTCCTTATTGTTTGCGGCTTAACACCGTATTTTATTTTTTATTTTTCATTTTTCATTTTTCTGTTAGTTTGGTATTTTATTTATTGTTTTAGTTTGGTTATGCTTATTCTATTGGTTGAATTTAAACGCATGTTCTAATTTGGTTTAATTTTGAACGTGTTCGGTTGTGTATTAGAATCGAACAACAGTAAGCCTGAAGATGGCCCATAAATTGAGCCGAAAACGTTAGTTTTGTGTAATATATATATGTTTCTCAGCAATAAGGTGTGTTGGATGTATCTAATATTTTGCATAAGAGGCTGAGTCGGATTAAGTGGTTAATTATGGCGTCACCGGCCTGTCTATATAGAAGTTATAGAAAACTAGCAGTAAAAATTGTGAAGATGAACTCCAGATTACAATTCTTGAAAGAATGTCGAGTAAGAAAAGTTTATTAAATATTCTTTGCTATTTACAGGACTGCTAAAGTTGTTTGCTTTAACAGATTGTTGTGTGTGTGTGTGTGTAGCTTGCCCCCCTCAGTGTCTCATTATTGTCTACAAGTAGCAACTTTGCCTGAGGTGGAAAACTGGATTAGAATTGACTAAATAGACAATGAAAGATTCATTCTTTGTTATACTGGCAAACAAGAAAGATGTTTCTTAGGTGTGTTACACCACATGTCTTTTTATCTTCAGATATATGAGATAAAACAGGAGTTTCTTCAGATATATATATATTCCAGTCAAGAGTTTCTTCAAATATAGTACATATATATGTACTATATTTGAAGAAACTCTTGACTGGATCATTAATCCAAGTACAGGAAGTATGGATATAATTATGAATTGAGGTTTGAATCTCATTTCAGGTAATGTAGTTTTTCAGATTCGGATATGTTAAAATTTAATTGAAATTTATTAATGTTAAAAGAAATAACAAGTCTTATTTCATTTCAAATTCAGAAAGATTTAATTAATTCAATCTTAATGTAGAGACCCAATAATTATCAATATTAGATTAGTATAAGTGTTTTACTACCCTAACTCTTTCCTTTGTGAATTTTGTTTGAAACAACTCTTTTCAGTACACATTGAGCTTGTACACTGAACAGAATTAATACTTTATGACTAACTAAATAATTAGTTTAGCTTGTTTGAATGTAGTCTATCTGTAATTTTGTTATTTATTTATGTACAATTCATATTGTGAAAGTTATAATTTTAGTAAGATCTACCAATACCAAAATGTTCATAATTCTTGATGTGATGGCTGGATGGCTAAAGTGGTAAAGATATCATATTTACTCGCATATAGGATGAAGTGTGACTTTAAAGATTAATATAAAGAAAATTAGATTTACTAATACAATTCTAATTTTATTTTGTTTAATCACAAGTAAAATATCAAATGAACGTAATTGTACACATTGTCCTTCAAAAATTACTGGCGTTGTGAACTTTAAGGAAAAATCTTGTAAAATCGACAACATAATTTGTTCGTACAAAGCTGGACAGTTGGGAGCCTTTTTTTGCCAGTTCTTAACAGTTGAATCCACTTTTTGTTGATTACACTTACAAGTTTCTCTGAATTCTGATTTCCAAATAATCATGTTTTCACTGGATTAAAACTTATATCGTGTTCCCATGTGATTTTGGGATTTCATTCTAGAATTCAATTCAAAAGCTTTGCTTTTCCTATTGCTATTCATCTTCACTCCTGACAATATAAAGAACGATTCAAATGACCCAGATAAAATACTTATGTTTTTAAATACAAGAGGGTAAGCATCCGGGAAAAAATGTGAATACACAGTTCACAAAAATTATTTGCAAAGACACAAAGAATCTTTTGCTCAAATGTATAGGACAACCTAGGAATTTGAAACTCTGGTAAATGAATAAAAATCTCATCTTATATGTGAGTAAATACCACTCAATCTATCACTGTGGGGTAGTGTTGGATTGTGCCTGGTGATTTTCGATATATTGCTGATATATCGTAGCGTTTTGGTGCAATATATCAGTGAAAACTGTGGATTGGCTGGGGAGGGGACAAAGGAAAGCAGGATTCAGCATTGTGCTGTGCTGCTTGTTTGTGGTGCTATCTTGCAAACTGCCAGATTGTGAGACTTATGTGATTTGAAAACATTTGATCAGCTAATGAAACAGACTTTAGGTGAAAAGTATATTAATCAATTCTGTATAAGTTGTATGACTAAAGCTACAGCTACCACAACTCCTTTGGAAACAGTAGGAAAAAAATTTCAGGTTGCTATGATGAATTCCCTGGCACAGTATTTTAAGGATGCTGAAAGCAACCACTTGCTAGCTATTTCTAATATACTTGATACGCGATTTAAAAGACTGCATTTTGATTTGTCGATAGCTTATTTACGGACAATATCTCACATCAATGAGGACTTAAAAGATATTGCAAGAACAAGTAATGAAGGGAATCAGCATCAGTTAGAAGATAGGGTAGTACAGACTGCTAACAATGACAATATCTGGAGCTTCCACACCTGTCTAGCTGCAAAGCAGACAGGCACTGAAACACAGAGAAACTCAGGTAGCTTGGTTACAGAGTTAAAACATTACTTAAATGAAAATTTGATAGACCGTAAATGCTGCCTCTTAAAAGAATGGGAGCATTTGTCTGCCATATTCCCAAACATGAACAAGCTACCGTGTTTCCCCGAATATAAGACATCCGCAGAAAATAAGACCTAGCACAGATTTTGCTGAATTGCGAAATATAAGACCTCTTCCTGAAAGTAAGACCTAGCGAAGTTTTTTTTAGTCGTAATGGTCATCGATAGATGGTTGAAAGTGGCCGTTGGCTTTTTGAAAGTACAGCCACTGATTGGTAGCAGACAATTACGCCACACGGCATGATTTGCATAAGACTATAGCTTGGAAATCATAGATTTGCATAACGTTACGACTGGTGATGGCTAATTGATTGGCCGGGAATCACGTCACATGACATTTGCATAGTGCTACGGTTCAGTAAGCATTAATTGGTCATCGAGTTCGATGTTGACACTATAAAAAGGCGACAGTTCGACACACCGGATATACGTCACTCTCGTCTAAGTTCAACTTGGGTATATTTTTGTTCAATAATAAATGTGAATTCTTCTTCCTGGAAAAAATAAGACATTCCCTGAAAATAAGACCTAGCGCATTTTTCAGAGCAAAAATTAATATAAGACACTGTCTTATTTTCGGGGAAACATGGTAGCAGACCAGTATTACTGTATCTCAGGAAGCTCTGTTCTGTCAAAAAGATTGTTTTCAAAAGTGGGTCTCATTATGATGTTGAGATAAAACAGGCTCGCCAGCTCAATCCTTGCAAAGCTAATGTTTTTATTTTCCCTCTCCAAAAAATGGTTTATTACAATGTATTAAGTTAGTAGGCTAAGTAATGCAGAGTTTAGAATGCATCGAGTAAGATCATAAAAATAATAAATAAACAAACAAGTTACATTATGCATTTGCATGTGTAGTGGTATTTGGTAATTTCTGAGTTCATTATCATCATGTTTTCTTTGTACAGCTTTCAAATCTAAACTGCAAGTTTTGGGGTCCAGTGAATTACAGTATTGCTGGGTTGGACTTCCACACTGTTAAAAGTAAGAGTGAGGAAATGCTACATTGGTTTCTTCGAACAAGGATTTAATTTAAGTATCTTTATAAGATCCTGTCCCTATTATGATTTTTGAATCTGCAAGACGAAATTTTAACCTAGTAGTAAAAATTCCCAGCTTAGACCAATATTTTCCGATATATCGATATTTTGTGATGATATTAGATAATATCATTATTGACTTTGTGGGTTATCGATGTTTACAAAAGTCTTCCCATCACTACTCTGGGGACCCAGGTTAAAGTCTGGCTTAGACAAGCCCTCAGGAATTTTTCACAGATAAGCTGTTTTTTATGCAGCACTCGAGAAGTGCTTTACAGCAAACACTCTGAAACCCATTTCTAAATGCAGCGCTGCAATGTAGTGAAATGTTTTTAAATGTTTGCTGCAGCAAAGACAAAGCAGCTATGCTTTATTAGCAAGCAAAAAAGGACTCCTGTACATCAAAAATGTTTAACATTGTTTTATGCTTTAGAGAAAAACAGCTTAATGTTACCATAGATGAAAATATGATGAAAAAATTAAGTTCAGGTAAATATTTTGATATTTATATACATTCTTGAAATAAATTAAAATTTATTCCTTATTGGTATTGTTTAATTTTAATTAGATTATACTGAAATAATTAAATGGAAATATAGAATCTGTTTTTAATTTCAGTTAAGGAAAGACAATACCAAATAAATGATAATCACATTGTACACATTTAAGATGCTAAGTTTTAAAAATATGCTATATATTTTTCAGATGAGATGTTTTGAGATAGATACTGCGAAGAATTCTTCTCGTCTCATAATGTTGAAAGCACAGGTAAGATATGTTTTATTATTCATTTAAAGCATCCTAGATAAAATTGTAATACCAATGTAAATATATAAAAATAAACTATAACTAAAATCTCTTTCATATATGTATTTGCTGAAATCTCAAAATTTAAAATTTTTCACCACAGGTTCAACAGAAAAATTGCTCCCTGTCAAAATAATGAAACTGAATCAGGGAAGAATGTGAACAAGTTAGATTCTGTAAGTATTATATTTTGAGTTTAAAAAATTATAAGCTTACATTGTGAAACAGTTATTTCTAAGAAACAAGATCTGTTAACCTTAAATAAAACCCTTCATTTTATTATAATTTATACATTTAACACATTTATGATAAAATACTGTTTGAATTTTTTTGAATAGTCTTTAGAGCAAGTTTCTGAAAACTTAATAATTAAAGAATCTGTATAGTTATCAATATGCTAATGAAAATGTAATATTTTATAGGAAACTACATGGACCAATTCCTCTATAAAAAAGCTTATAGAGTTTCACAGAGAAATGGATTTGCAGTTTCAGAATCCAACTTGCAAGAAAATTAAATTATGGGGCCAAATAAGCCAAAGTCTAAAAAATGAAGGCTTCAGCATAATGGCAATAGAGGCTGACAGAAAATGGCATAATTTATTGCTGATATATACAGGAGGAGGAAAGATCAAATGTAACAATCTGGAGGTGGCCAAGTTTCCTATTGGGAGTTTCATGACAACTTAGACAATTTTCTTTCTTCAAAAGCAAATGTCGATCCTCCTGCTTGTACATTATTATTGTCAATATGGAGGAAAACAATGATATTGTTGAGGAAATTAGTGGTGCCTGTAGTTTGGATGATTGCATGGAGAATAAACAAGAATCACCAACTGAAAAAAGAAAAAAAAGAATGTCCTTTCAAAAATGAGCTTCCCAAACGGTTTCAGGACTACATAAAGAAACAAAAGGAGGTAGATGAAAAACGGTGGAAAAGACTTGAAGAAATTGAAAAAGAAAAATGAAACATTTTGAAAAATATTTTAAATATTGTANTTTTTTAATCCTTTATAATTTTGATTATTTAATTGCTTCTTCCTCTCTTCCTTGGCATGCTGTGAAATTTCTGATAGTTGGATAATAAACTGTTTTATTGTAATTTGTCTTTTTAAATTATTTTGAGTCAATATTAAAATTTGGAAAAGGGGGATCCCTAGATCGGTAAAATAGGTGAATTTCCTTCTACAACTTCGGTGTATTAAACAACTTCCCAAAGTTTCATGGCATTCGGATAAATGGTGTGGTAATGCATGAAGGACAGACACACAGACATACATTCATTTATATATATATATATAACATAACAGCAACAAAAGAAAGACAAAATACAAAAGAAAAAACAAAATAAGTATTTTATGAAATGAATTAGAATATTACAAATTGTTCAGTATAGTAATTTAATTTAATAATAGAAACAAAATAATATCAATAAATTCAATAATACTTATGTAAATAAATGACCAACAAAGAATCTGTTTTTAAAGTTTTACTTTTCTTACTTTTAGTGAAGTAAATTCATCAATTATTTTATCAAAATTAATTTGTTTTGTAAATTCTTGTTTGTTTGATAAAATTGCTGTACTTAACAATTTTTCCTGAGCAAGTGACAATCTTAAATATGTTTTGATAATTTTTAGTTTACTGAAGCTTCTTTCACCAGAAGGTACAGTAACAGGCAATGCTAAAAGTATTCTCACTGCAACTTTCAAATTTGGATAGGACTGAACTGAACTATATTCATTAATTGTTTTTAAAAGGTCTAAACTTGTAGCTACTTTAAGGTTGGAGTTAACATCATTTCCTGATTTTTTTGAAACTGATTATTTCTGATGACAATTCTACAGAATTTATATTGTCTAGATATTTAAGGAATAAATCACAAGCTGTTTTTTAAGATTTTTTATATCCATCGACTTTAATTTTTCACCTGTTAAAAATTTGAAGTCAGATGAGAAATCGTATATAGTTTTTCATATCTCCATCTAAGTTGTGTTATACATATTATAAGTATCTCCATCTATTACATATCTCCATCTAAGTTGTGTTATATTAAAATACATATTACTCCTTTCATTTCTACTGTAAATAAATATTTATCATTATAAGGAACTGATTGCTGAGATTGTTAATCTAATATAATATTTTTGCTTTGTTTGTTTTCAAAATCTATGAACAATTCTATTTCTGAAGCCATATTTTCACTCTGAGAAAAAATATTTGTCTGAATAGCTACTCACCACACCAACATTCAAAAAATTTGCATACACGGAACCAATTTACTGTGTGGTAACATTGCACAGGTGGTGGACCAACCGACTGATAATCAACCGGAAGACATAGAATGGATCCCCATCAACTTTAACCCATACTTAAGATCTACATATGCCAAGGTTGCCAGGAAGCGCCAAATACATATTGCTTTCAGGAGATGTCCTACTATTTTTAACATCTTGGATGGACCCTCCTACCCCAGCAGACGACCCAGAGTCTATAGTGTTCCTTTAACAGATAATAGATTCAATAGGGACTTGACATATATAGGCTCTACTAAACGGTCCATAAGCATCAGAATGCAGGAACATCAGGCTATTTGTCACAGGAGAACCACCATGGTCCTCGCAACTTACGTAACGCACCTGGACATAGTAGCTGACTTTACTTGGGTCAATCTCCTTCTCGCTGCACCTCCCAATTAATAAATATTGACTTATTAATTCAATTGAGTTTAGAAAAATTCCTGCATTCAGATTACCAATTATTTCTTGTGTACTTCTAAGAGGTAAATTATTCTTTGCACAAAATAAAATTACATCCAACACAATACACAAAATATTTTGCAATCTTTCCTTTTCTGTCTGTATTGCTTTTTTGCAACAAATTGTTTATAAAACCACCAGTTTAAAGTTTCTTTTCAAAGTATTTTCAATGGAATTATGTATCATGATAAAATACAGAATTTTTGTGATCGGAAGTTTGATTTTTAATTTTCCAATCTTCAAATCCTCAGCTTTGATTGTAGATGACAGAATCCATTTTATGTTCTTTACCAAAAAGTATACATGGAAAACAAAATATTGACATAGATATTTTTGAAAAAATGAACCAGTTACAATGTACTCGCTCTTCATTGGAACATTTTTTAAAAAAACTATTTCTTTGAAAATTTCCTGTTATCCTCTGAAGCAGATTCCCTAAAATCTGCATCTTCTCCTTGTTCTTGTCCCTGTTCAATTATAACACATCTAATTTTATATGTAATACAGGGCCATGAAGGAAGATCATTGAAATTAATAGAATTAAATACCTCTTTTTCTCGTTCTGTTGAATTTTCTCATATTTCAATTTTTTCTTGATCTTCAATGGCAGTGTTTTCTTCATATTCAATTGTCTTTTCTTGAGGCTCGACCAGTATTATCTTGAGTGAACTGCTTGTCTTTGAAGTACTCAGTTTTTCTAGCCAATTTTCAACTGTATTACACTATGTTGATTTGTTTCATTTCTCAATTTTCTTCTTTTCCTATATTCGGCACCACTGCGTTATTTTGATGCCATTAGTTCATCTGAAAAAGAAAAATTATATATTTAGTTTTTTTCACTTTTGATTACGTTACAAATAAAAATGGAAAATAATATTGCAGTCATAATATAATGTAACATACAATGAAACGTTTTTACAAATTTATATAATAGAGAACTTACCTTAAGTTTAATGTATTTAAAAGGATACGTTCTGCTTGCTGTCATACTAGTACACTGCACAAATAATGCATATTAATGTACAATGAACATGCCTAAACTCACATAGTCACTTGAGTGCTCTCACTTGATACTACAGATTGAGTGCATCCAAGTGAGTATACGAGTTCAGACATATTTGTACCATACCACTTACTAAAGTGATATTATACAGGAAATGACTGTATTGAGTGAGAGCATCTGATGCAAATTGTTAGTGTGTTTGAAGTATTTGAAGAACATTGCAAGATACATTTGGCTTTTTATTTTGCAATTTATTAATTTTAATTTTTTACCAATTTGGCATTCTTTCCCATTGTTCAACTGAGGCAAGTGCCTTGTTTGCCTCACCCTTGTCCCAGCTCTGTTACCACATATTCATCTTTTCATCTGAGTTGAGTTTATGAATAATGCATATACAAGTTGTCTGAAAAGAAACCAAACTTTTGCTCTAGGAAGAAAAAAACTACAAGAAATATTTTTATAAATACAGTGGTACCTTGACTTAAGAGTGTCCCAACTTATGAGTTTTTTGAGATACGAGCTCTCTCTCTTCCAATTTTTTACTTTGAGTTCAGAGCTAAAATTTGGGTTATGAGCCAGCTTTGGATACCCCATCGCCAAAAAAAATTTTATGAAGTTTTTTTTTGACATGGGCTTGTCTGATGACTTCCACATGAAACTTTGACATTTTGTCAATGGTCATATTGGTAGCACCACATCTGATCACCTGTGACAATATTTTTGAGAAAATTTGGACTGCAGCAAGTCATTTTGATGATGTCCTGAGCATGATGAATGCACATCTGCTTTTGTTCTTTAGTGAGTGTGTGGAAAAAGCAGGGACAGATCTTATGTTTGTTCAAATGATTATGTAAAATTATGTGGAAAGAGTCCTTTGACACTCCAAACTCTTCTGACAACATTCTACGGGTCACATTCAGATTCTTTTCTAATATTTGTCAAACTTTGTCAATATTACTGTCTGTAGTTGATATCTTTGGATGGCCATTTTTTGGATCATTTTCAATTGACAACTTTGAATCAATAACCAGTCATAAACTTGTATTTGGCATAGGCAATCATCCCCATATAATTGTTTCAGTAAAAGTTTTTTTTAGTTTTACACAGAACTTAATGTTGGCTCCATTGCAATTTACTGACAAGGTTCATGAAATAACCCTTACCTTCATGCCACACAAAGGGCTGTTACGAACCAATTGAAATGCTATTGCACACAATTGATAATATAATGTTCAAAATTTTGAATTTGCCCATTAATACTAGTTGTTCCATCTAGTTATATTTCTAGAACAAAAGTTTGGTTTCTTTTTTGACAACCTGTGTATAATTGATAGATTTAGGATATTTTTATGCATTCTTATAGGCTATATATATCAAATTTATTTTCAATCTACATGTTTAGTTATTTTAATTTGAAAAAGAATATGATTTTATAATGTAAAGAATGAAATGTTTTAGTTTTATATTGTAAAACAACAAAGTAAAAATATTTTTATAAAAATACGAATTTTTGAATATGAATCTGTTTTTTATATAGAATTTTCTGAAATTATAGAATAACAAGTTTATCTTTAAAACTTAGCATGTTTACTTTTCTTACTTTAAATAATGCAATATTTTATTATATCAAACTTTATCATCATTTTATATTACAAGTTATAAAAAGTTTGAAAGGCCATATTTCATAATTGATAGCACCAAAGTGAAATGAAAGCATTTTATATTAAATATTCTTTGCTATTTACAGGACTGCTAAAGTTGTTTGCTTTAACAGATTGTTGTTGTTGTTGTTGTTGTGTGTGTGTGTGTGTGTGTGTGTGTGTGTGTGTGTGTGTGTGTGTGTGTGTGTGTGTCTTTGCCTGAGGTGGAAAACTGGATTAGAATTGACTAAATAGACAATGAAAGATTCATTCTTTGTTATACTGGCAAACAAGAAAGATGTTTCTTAGGTGTGTTACACCACATGTCTTTTTATCTTCAGATATATGAGATAAAACAGGAGTTTCTTCAGATATATATATATTCCAGTCAAGAGTTTCTTCAAATATAGTACATATATATGTACTATATTTGAAGAAACTCTTGACTGGATCATTAATCCAAGTACAGGAAGTATGGATATAATTATGAATTGAGGTTTGAATCTCATTTCAGGTAATGTAGTTTTTCAGATTCGGATATGTTAAAATTTAATTGAAATTTATTAATGTTAAAAGAAATAACAAGTCTTATTTCATTTCAAATTCAGAAAGATTTAATTAATTCAATCTTAATGTAGAGACCCAATAATTATCAATATTAGATTAGTATAAGTGTTTTACTACCCTAACTCTTTCCTTTGTGAATTTTGTTTGAAACAACTCTTTTCAGTACACATTGAGCTTGTACACTGAACAGAATTAATACTTTATGACTAACTAAATAATTAGTTTAGCTTGTTTGAATGTAGTCTATCTGTAATTTTGTTATTTATTTATGTACAATTCATATTGTGAAAGTTATAATTTTAGTAAGATCTACCAATACCAAAATGTTCATAATTCTTGATGTGATGGCTGGATGGCTAAAGTGGTAAAGATATCATATTTACTCGCATATAGGATGAAGTGTGACTTTAAAGATTAATATAAAGAAAATTAGATTTACTAATACAATTCTAATTTTATTTTGTTTAATCACAAGTAAAATATCAAATGAACGTAATTGTACACATTGTCCTTCAAAAATTACTGGCGTTGTGAACTTTAAGGAAAAATCTTGTAAAATCGACAACATAATTTGTTCGTACAAAGCTGGACAGTTGGGAGCCTTTTTTTGCCAGTTCTTAACAGTTGAATCCACTTTTTGTTGATTACACTTACAAGTTTCTCTGAATTCTGATTTCCAAATAATCATGTTTTCACTGGATTAAAACTTATATCGTGTTCCCATGTGATTTTGGGATTTCATTCTAGAATTCAATTCAAAAGCTTTGCTTTTCCTATTGCTATTCATCTTCACTCCTGACAATATAAAGAACGATTCAAATGACCCAGATAAAATACTTATGTTTTTAAATACAAGAGGGTAAGCATCCGGGAAAAAATGTGAATACACAGTTCACAAAAATTATTTGCAAAGACACAAAGAATCTTTTGCTCAAATGTATAGGACAACCTAGGAATTTGAAACTCTGGTAAATGAATAAAAATCTCATCTTATATGTGAGTAAATACCACTCAATCTATCACTGTGGGGTAGTGTTGGATTGTGCCTGGTGATTTTCGATATATTGCTGATATATCGTAGCGTTTTGGTGCAATATATCAGTGAAAACTGTGGATTGGCTGGGGAGGGGACAAAGGAAAGCAGGATTCAGCATTGTGCTGTGCTGCTTGTTTGTGGTGCTATCTTGCAAACTGCCAGATTGTGAGACTTATGTGATTTGAAAACATTTGATCAGCTAATGAAACAGACTTTAGGTGAAAAGTATATTAATCAATTCTGTATAAGTTGTATGACTAAAGCTACAGCTACCACAACTCCTTTGGAAACAGTAGGAAAAAAATTTCAGGTTGCTATGATGAATTCCCTGGCACAGTATTTTAAGGATGCTGAAAGCAACCACTTGCTAGCTATTTCTAATATACTTGATACGCGATTTAAAAGACTGCATTTTGATTTGTCGATAGCTTATTTACGGACAATATCTCACATCAATGAGGACTTAAAAGATATTGCAAGAACAAGTAATGAAGGGAATCAGCATCAGTTAGAAGATAGGGTAGTACAGACTGCTAACAATGACAATATCTGGAGCTTCCACACCTGTCTAGCTGCAAAGCAGACAGGCACTGAAACACAGAGAAACTCAGGTAGCTTGGTTACAGAGTTAAAACATTACTTAAATGAAAATTTGATAGACCGTAAATGCTGCCTCTTAAAAGAATGGGAGCATTTGTCTGCCATATTCCCAAACATGAACAAGCTACCGTGTTTCCCCGAATATAAGACATCCGCAGAAAATAAGACCTAGCACAGATTTTGCTGAATTGCGAAATATAAGACCTCTTCCTGAAAGTAAGACCTAGCTATTTGTGTTAATTTTGCTTTAATAATGATTTGATCTATATGATACTACGAAAATGGAAGGTATGATGTATGTATATATTCACTAGTAAACATGTACTGTACAGTACATACACTTCATCTTCCATTTTCATTGTAACATATATATAACAAGAGAACAAATTTTTTAAGACAATGACAGACAATTTATTAATAGAGATTTAAAATCTTCAGAATTTTGTGGGATAACTATTATACAAAATGGCTTATATAAAAACTGTGTTCATAAATTCTAGAAAATGTGCTGGAAATTAATGATAGCCAAATGTATTCCCTCAGAAATGCATCAAAGGTGTATTTACATTCATTTGATATTTTATTTGTGATTAAACAAAATAAAATTAGAATTGTATTAATGAAATAAATCTAATTTTCTTTATTTTGATCTTTAAAGTCACACCTTGTCCTATATGCGAGGTTGTCTTATATGTGAGTAAATACAATACTTAATTTTTGTCTCTTATATTTTGTCAATGAGATAAATTTAAAAATCATAAATATCTATGCAGGTGCTTCTCCAGTTGATATGTCGGTTCTTTTGTAAACGACCAACATAAAAATCATAAAACATAAAAGAAAAGTATATTTTAGTAAACTAGAAACAAATGTACTACTTGTAAACGAAAAAAAATTTTCTTTTAATTATTTTAAAAATTACATAAATATTCTTGTGTTAACACATCCTTCATAGCTTACAATAAATTAGTTTTCAAATGGGTTTATGTTACTTTGAAGTAAAGCTGAAAAAACCTGTTGTTTTTTGTATGAAAGAATTACCATCAGTTTTGTATATTACTCTTCTGAGACATATTATTATTTAAAAAAGGAATCAAACTTTCCATTAAAGGAAGCTTAATTGTTGATTTCTTTCTGTCTTTTTGTACATGACTGTCAGTAGGGGAACTGGCAATTTTTCCTTGGATTAGGAGAAAACTTAGGTGCCCACAGTGGTTAGGGCCCTTACAAAATTAATATCATTTTTACTAACAAAATAAAAATCTTTAAAACTGCTTTTTATTAATAAAGAAGCATTGTATTTAATTTATTCAAAAAAGGCAAGAGGGACTCTATTCTCAGACACCATACAAGCTCTCAATGGCTGTGTGTGTTGTAACTTTTTCTTGGATTCCCAAAGGTTTAATTAAGCCTGAGAAAATGCCTCATTTTGTATTTTCTTCCTTTGTTAATCAGAATGACAGTAATGTTGAGTATTTTGAATCTTAGCCCAATTTATTGTCTTTAATGGCCTCTGTGTAAAATAATTACAAATGTATTATATACTTCTGCAAAAATTAAATTCAATAAGAATATTATACGTATGTTTTTAGACCAAGATAAGGAAAAAATGCTTAATAAAAGTAATTGTTTTTTCCTACTTATGAATTTAAATAATTAATTTAAAGTCAACAAGTGTAAATAAGCAAATTTTAAAATATGAACATAGAAAAAGCATGAAACAATCTTTAGCTTCTTGGAAGAAAGACATTTGTTGGTTGTAATGTTTCTAGAGAGAGAGCTCTTCAATTGATAGATGAGCAAATTTGTGATAAACATCTTAAGAACACTGACAACATATTGTATAAAACTGTTCTCTACATTTATTAATTTAACTACAAGACAATTATAAATTATATTTTTAATAAACAGTTCAATTCTGAATCAATAGTTCTGATAACTGATTATATTTTACTTCTGCAGCTGTACAATTTCTTGTAATTAGGTTTTCTACAGGTTCATTACAATAAAAAAAAATGCATACTCTGTACAGTTAATGTCACCTTGATTAATGCACAAACTGTGAAATATACATAATGTCATTGACTTTAAACATTGACAAAATGTTTTCCATATCCAGGTATTTCAGTTGACGAAATTGCCCTTTTAAAAGACCTATGGTTTGTTCTACCATAACTCTGATAGAACTGTGTTTTCTGTTAAAATTTTTTTGTTTGACAGTAAGATTACCATAATCTTTATAAGGTACAATTAAAAATGTATCTAATGGATATGATGAATCTCCAAGTAAATAATAGTTATCTCCTAAATACTTTGAAGATTCATTCAAAAACATGTTATAAATAGGACTCTGGTGCCAAACCCAAGAATCATTGGCACTAATAGCCAACCAACAAATGCATCAATAATTCGCATTGCATAATCACAGATTATTTCCAACGGGATAGTGTGTCTCCTTTCTTGTTGTAATAACTCTGGCTGGCTTCCTTTTGAGCTTTTATAGATGTGTGTGTTCCATCAACACACCCAATTATCCCTGGCAATGAAACTGTATATAATTCTTCAAATTTATAAACTGTTCTTTCCAAGTTTTCAATTGGCTACATAACAAACTTGCCAACCATACAACACATTTTTCACAGAAGTCTATAAAGATTGTGTGTGCATGACCTTTATTTACATAAACCTATCTTCAATACATTTAAATGACTCTTGATTAGCAAGAGTCCAAATACTTAATAATACTTGCTTTGTAGGAGAAATAAAGAGGTCACCCTTTTTTTACTTTCATTTCTCTCTCTGAATTTATTAATTTTATAGTTTCCTGTAAAAAATAAATGCATCATCAGTTAATTAGAAATTAATAGAAAATTTAGCTTATTTTAAGTTAAAAACTTACCTTTGTTGAACTTTTTGTGAGTCTAAAATGAGACTTGAAGTCATCCATAGAATATGAAGGTACTACCTCTTCAATGTAATTTCTTATCTTCTGTCACTTAGATTTTTTATGTTCATTTGAAACAGTGATGCCAATCATTAAATTTCTATACTTCCTTTTTTTTATTGTGTTATAATTCTTTAAATAATACATTGCTTTCTAAAACAGAAATTAGCAAACAAGTGACAACATCCATTTTGCTTCAGCAACAAACATTTGTAAAATCCCATGCAGCAATATGCAATGGTTGCTGCTTATAACATCATTTACGCTACATTTTCGCTGCATAAAAACAGCCATAGCTTATTTTGGATTAAAGATCCTGTATAAAGAGACTGGATAACTGCTGGTATTTCATCCAACTTGCCATTATGTTATCAAGCAATGCTGGTTTCTGTTTCTAAACATGACAAACTAGTTAAATAATTTTTTGTACAAAAATGTAATGTAGTTTACATATACCAGTATTTTTGCATTTTTGTTGAATATATTTACATTAAATGTTTTATTATGAAAAAATCAATATCTATTATCTTAATATAATTCAAATCTAAATCTTAGGAAAAATTAATTCACTTTGTTAAGTTGTTTCATTATTAAAAAGTTGATTTAATGCTAAATATTTTTGAATAATTATGCTCCAAAACTGGAATAACTCACATAAACAGACATACACTTGAATCCAGAAAAAAATAACTCAACATAGTACTTTTACTAACATTTTCATCTGTTTATAACACATCTTCATGTAAAGTACATATAACACAGAACTAAACAAACAAATGAAAATCAAATGTTTGATTAAGAGGACTGGCGATTAATTTGAGAACTTTAAAATACAGTAGTGTGACTGCACTCTTTCTGTATTTTCTTCCTATACTATGTGTTTTTGATTAATGCAATTCAGACAAAAACATCTGATATGTAAAAAAATTGCACCAAATAAAAAAATGACAATTTAGATGACAAATTTTTTTCCTGGATTTTTTAAATCTTTGGTAATGATAAGCTTGGTGCATCAAAGCAAACTGTAGAAAACAATAATAAAAATCTTGTGTGTACTGCTTTGAAGCACCAAGCTTATCTTTATCAAAGAAAAACACCCACGAAAAAAATTTGAATGTCATCTAAATTGTCATAATGTTTTACTTGGCACAATTTTTTTTTACATCTCAGATGTTTCTGTTTGGATATCAATTGTCTTTTTATTAATGTTTGTGTTATTACATCAAGATCAAAGCCAAGGATGTAAAGTTCAGTTGGTGCTCAGCGATGGCTGCAGACTGGATGTTTTCAATATACCTGTTAGTAAAATCATTATAAAAGGTTTTAATTTGCATAGATTTGAGCTTTTGTTATTCTTAATAAAAATCATTTGTTTCAATGTAATTTTATTCAGTGTAATGTAACAAGCATAAAATTAAGCAATAAAAGTAATAGCTCTGTGGGGAATTTCCATGAATTTGACTTGGAGCTTTTATAAGCATGTCACTAATAGAAGGGAAGCTTAAGTTTAAATTTGAGTTTTCTAGACTCAGAAATTTTTTTCTCAAGGAGCATCTACATTACTGGATGAAGAAGAAAAAATACAGCTCTAATATATAACCAGTCAAAACTTCTTAATTTTCTAGGAATTATCACATTCACAGATATAATTACTAATCAATAAACAACTTTATTTTACTCAGATGCATTTTGGAAATTACAATATTTCTCTCTTCAGTGGGTTTTCTTCCATACAAGCTAAACAAGGAACCAACACTTTTCAATACACTTCCAGTTTTTCAATATTTCAATCATTTTAACTATTATTAAAATATTGAAAAATTGGAAGTGTATGATCACTGTAGGTGTTTGAGGGTGGAGAAATCAATTCTTGAAAATCAACAACTCTGATTCTTGTATATATATAGTCAGTTAGTGACTTTTTACTTGGTGCAGAGTAATTGCAGCAATTACTCTGCACCAAGTAAAAATATAGAATACTTCTAAGAATTTGATTTTACTACAAAAAATAAACATAGGCTGTGTGACATTTATCTCTATACAAGATAAATGTCACACAGCCTATGTTTATTTTTTGAAAATAGAAAAAAATACTAAAATCTGCCAAAACAGAAAAATAATTTGCTAGCATGCAAATCTGGTTTATGAAGTCTGATCAAAAAGTATCAACCCTTATTATTTTTTCTTTGCGTGTATTTGAAAGCTGGGGAGAAGATTGTCATCATGTAACTTTCGACCCTAATTCATGTGTTTCAATTTTGGCAAGCTGTCCTACCCTGTAATTGCTATCAGGTAGTCTTGATAGTTGCATATTTACACTGTTATCATTGCATTAGTGATTAAATGAAAATGACAGGAATAATTGAACAAAGAATTTGCATTCAATTTCATTAGAAACTTGGTGACATGCAATCAGAGATAATTGAGAAAATAAAGAGAACTTTTGTAAGGATGCTATGAGTGCTATGCAGTTTAAAGAGTTGTATCGTCATTTCAAAGAAGGCTGAATATCAGTTCAAAGGAACGAATGTCCTGGTAGACCTCTAACCAGCAAAAATCCAGAAATAATTGAGAAAGTGCTGTGGTTGGGGATGTCCTGATTTGGCCAATATCGATACTTTCCTTCAAAACCGAGTACTTTTTGTACTCAATACTTTTGATCCAATACCAATACCAGTATTGCTTTTTCTTTGGATATTAGATCTGGTATCATTACATTTTTCACAAACAGGTAAGATCTGACCAAAATTGGATTTTTCAATGAAACCCAAAACCAGATTTGAGTTTTAAAGTTCGTTTTGGCCAAAATCAAGACAGAATCTTACACTGATTTTGGTTAAGTTAAACTAACCTGTAGTTATTATTAATAACCAAAAATCAATAAATTTATTACATCAAATTTTATTTTCAGAATGTATATACAATATACTTAGAGTTCAGATTACTGTTTATAAATAGCTCTCCAATTATTTGAAAACTTGAAAATATGCTAAAATCTCAAATCAACTGATACAGTATTAGTAATATTTAGTTTATATTAGAAATCAGTTTTAATATCATATTTTCACAGAATGACTGGCATGCTGCATAAAAATGGGGAGACTAGCATGCCTGAAATCCCGGGGTTACCCGAGTAAAATAAAATAACAACATTGTAATTTGACTAACTTGTAAACAAAAAACTCTTCCTGATTTTAAGACAATAAAACAATTAATGACTTATTGATGGTGATAGTAGTGGTAGTAGTAGGTCAATCAGTGTGGGCTACATTGACCATCTACCATGACCTTAAAAATAACACCTTCCTCTCAAATTTCACACAAAGCCATGTTAATAGGTGTAAGCTGAGATAATTTACAGTGAGTTTCTTATGTTTAATATGTTTGTTTTTGCATTTTTGAATCAAATAACAATAAGATAATAAAATACACACAAAGCACTTTTGGAATTTCAAGAGTATTTTATGTCATTAAAAAGAAGACAAAACAAAGAAATTAAACATATAATTGTAGTAGTTATTCTTTTAATCACCATAACAGTGTATTTCTATTAATAGGACTTATTATACTGGTGTATAAGATTACAGCAACTCAGTTTAAGGTTAGTGTTTAATGGAACAATTATTGGTTTGATTTTAATACAGGAATGTTTTAAAATGGATATTAATTGTTATTGGACTGAATTATTGGAGAAAAAGTAGATTTGAAAGAAAGAACATCAAAACAGTATGAATTTTTAATTTATTATCGTTGGCATAAAAATTTTTTAAAAAAATATTGTTGGTAAATTAGTTTGCTTATTGTATGAATTTTATTTATTTAGAATTTGTTTGTAAAATACCTGCTGAAGAGGGACATACAGGTCCAAAACGCAATTTGTATGTGTCCAGGTAATTGTAAATAAAACAATTTTAATCTGTGTGATTGAGTTGCTGTAATCTTATACACCAGTATAATAAGTCCTATTAATAGAAATACACTGTTATGGTGATTAAAAGAATAACTACTACAATTATATGTTTAATTTCTTTGTTTTGTCTTCTTTTTAATGACATAAAATACTCTTGAAATTCCAAAAGTGCTTTGTGTGTATTTTATTATCTTATTGTTATTTGATTCAAAAATGCAAAAACAAACATATTAAACATAAGAAACTCACTGTAAATTATCTCAGCTTACACCTATTAACATGGCTTTGTGTGAAATTTGAGAGGAAGGTGTTATTTTTAAGGTCATGGTAGATGGTCAATGTAGCCCACACTGATTGACCTACTACTACCACTACTATCACCATCAATAAGTCATTAATTGTTTTATTGTCTTAAAATCAGGAAGAGTTTTTTGTTTACAAGTTAGTCAAATTACAATGTTGTTATTTTATTTTACTCGGGTAACCCCGGGATTTCAGGCATGCTAGTCTCCCCATTTTTATGCAGCATGCCAGTCATTCTGTGAAAATATGATATTAAAACTGATTTCTAATATAAACTAAATATTACTAATACTGTATCAGTTGATTTGAGATTTTAGCATATTTTCAAGTTTTCAAATAATTGGAGAGCTATTTATAAACAGTAATCTGAACTCTAAGTATATTGTATATACATTCTGAAAATAAAATTTGATGTAATAAATTTATTGATTTTTGGTTATTAATAATAACTACAGGTTAGTTTAACTTAACCAAAATCAGTGTAAGATTCTGTCTTAATTTTGGCCAAAACGAACTTTAAAACTCAAATCTGGTTTTGGGTTTCATTGAAAAATCCAATTTTGGTCAGATCTTACCTGTTTGTGAAAAATGTAATGATACCAGATCTAATATCCAAAGAAAAAGCAATACTGGTATTGGTATTGGATCAAAAGTATTGAGTACAAAAAGTACTCGGTTTTGAAGGAAAGTATCGATATTGGCCAAATCAGGACATCCCCAACCACAGCACTTTCTCAATTATTTCTGGATTTTTGCTGGTTAGAGGTCTACCAGGACATTCGTTCCTTTGAACTGATATTCAGCCTTCTTTGAAATGACGATACAACTCTTTAAACTGCATAGCACTCATAGCATCCTTACAAAAGTTCTCTTTATTTTCTCAATTATCTCTGATTGCATGTCACCAAGTTTCTAATGAAATTGAATGCAAATTCTTTGTTCAATTATTCCGNTTATTTTCTTTCTAATTTGCTGGAGTAGGCCTGGCATGTGTATGTTTGTTTCAAATTCTTCTATAAAAATGTTTTTACATTTTTGAATAAAATCATAAAAACCTCATATTTTATAACCTCAATGTTTATTTCATTCCATAGTTCATGAAAACTGTAATGTGCAGTTTGGAAATGTTTCTAAATTGTTCTGCCAATTCTAGTGTCTACCAATTTCCCTTGCTAGCATCTGCTACAAAGTCACACGTGCAGATTAACTTAGGGGACAGACTGTTACAATCATATAAAACTACTGTTGCCTGTTGCACAGTACTGTTCAGTTGCCTCCTTATTCCCCAGACATGGCTCTGACTGAATTTTGGTTTTTCCCAAACTTGACAAGTGCCTGATGCAGATCCTCATAAATGACTGAAAAATGCTTCCAACAGTGGAAGCTTCACTGGGAGAAGTATGTGAACTCAGAAGGAACCTTTTTTTAAGGAGACTAGCATTTGAACCAAATAGATACATAGATGCATTTTTTCTTGACCTCAAGTCATATATTTTTTGATCAGATCTTGAACTGTACACAGGTTTTATTGTATTAAAAAACTAGAATCAGAATCAAAAATCAAATAAGTGCAGAACTGAATGTTATACATTGTAAATATAGTAAAAGTTTTTATTAATTGTTTTTATATATTATAAAATAGAATTTTTATATTTTTAAACTTTTTTTTATAGGATATATATAAAGAAATAGACAATTTTATTTGTCTATCTGTTACACCAGTAAAAAATTATGAATTTGAGAAACAAGAAAAAGTTAATATTGGATCGGTTACAAAATCTGCACCAAAGAAATTCAAAGTAGAAAAAACAGTTGAGAGTAGTAAAAATTTTGTAGATTCTGATGCAATCTCTAAATATGCACAAATTGAACAATCTCTTATTGATTATGAATTGGAAAGGAAAAACTATGTTAAGGTATGTAAAATTATTTTTTTTTTAATAATATGTTAAATATATGTTAAATGATCTTTAACAAATAACATATAACATTCTTCAAGATTAAACAGAAACAAACACCTGATTATTTTGAAATAGAAATTTCTGGCACTAAATGTTTGTGAAACTTGGTTCTGCGTGGTATCTTATGCAGGAGTCGCACTGCATAGTGTGAAAATCAGCAATAGTTCTATTAAAGTGGTGATAAAATTATAATACTTCCTTTCTGATACTGCTCAAAGATGTTCCAATGTTCAATCAAATTAATATAATGCAATGACTTTAAGGCACAAAGTAAAACTCAAAGCCTTTTTATGTGATGATGCGTATTTTTCCAATTTATTATCATGATGACTGCTACTCCCAAATTTCGTATNTGTTAAGGTATGTAAAATTATTTTTTTTTTAATAATATGTTAAATATATGTTAAATGATCTTTAACAAATGACATATAACATTAAACAGAAACAAACACCTGATTATTTTGAAATAGAAATTTCTGGCACTAAATGTTTGTGAAACTTGGTTCTGCGTGGTACCTTATGCAGGGGTCGCACTGCATAGTGTGAAAATCAGCAATAGTTCTATTAAAGTGGCGATAAAATTATAATACTTCCTTTCTGATACTGCTCAAAGATGTTCCAATGTTCAATCAAATTAATATAATGCAACGACTTTAAGGCACAAAGTAAAAGTCAAAGCCTTTTTATGTGATGATGCGTATTTTTCCAATTTATTGTCATGATGACTGCTACTCCCAAACTTCATATAGTTGTAGTCTGTGTAATGTGTACTTTATTAACATGCTGAGTCTTATTGTCAAATCTGCTAGTGTTCTTATGCCACAACTTTCAAAAGTTTCCTGTATTTAGATGTTTCTGCTGAGCTACTTTTTCAATCTGGTTTCACCCTTTTTTTTTATTTTATGGAATTTCAAGTATTTTTCAGTCATTAATAACTTCATAAGAGAATAGTTTTCATGATAACTGATGTGATATATTCATGTGGTAGCCTTCAGATTTTTCTCAGTGTCCCAGAAAATAAGTATGAAAAATCTGGGGCAGATTGACAAAGGGTTTAAAAGTTAATTAATCCATACAGTTCCACAAAGGAACAAATACATTTATGCTTGAGTGTGGAGTAATCGAATCAGTAATCAAATCAAATCAGCAGAAATAGTAATGCCTTTAGAGAAAGCTAAATAAAGGAAAGCATTATTTCTAGTTGGAAATGAAATTTGTTTAAAATTTTTAAACTATAGATATAGTAATAAATTTCATTAAAAAAAAAGGAATCTGATTGGTCTAGGTTACAATAGAAAAGATGACAGCTAGACCAAAGAACACTAGACACATTAAAACACAAATAAAAATTTTGTTTATAAAATTTATTGTAACAGAAAAAATATATAATTCTAAAAAAAACCTGAGGATTATCATTAAAGATGATTGAAAATGTTTGTTCTAGTAGTAAATTGTTTAAAAATTTGTTTTTCTGCTTGTTTGTACTAACCCCATCTAGCTTTTTGCTATTACTACAACTGCTATTATTATTAAACAAAATAAAATTTGAAATATAGTACTCTGGTCATTTTGCATAAATATAGTAACTTATTAATAACTAACTAGAATATTATTTATGATAAATTTTCAATTACACAAAATGTTTCAAAATCAAGCCACAGACTGAACAGTGACAATTGGCAAGATTTTCAGTTTTGATACCCGCTGTGGATACTGGCTGGTATTGATACTTTAATACTCGTGATACCAGTCTCGTGAGTAGTTTTCAAGATCAATATCAATACCAGTATCGATACATTAAAACTACTTGTGATATTGGTATCAATACTTTTGTGATATCAAGATATCCTTAGCTGTGGTTGGTGATGGAAGAGCAGTGTCGTTGCTAGAATTAAAATTGAATACTTCTAAGAATTTGATTTTACTACAAAAAATAAACATAGGCTGTGTGACATTTATCTCTATACAAGATAAATGTCACACAGCATTATACGTATGTTTTTAGACCAAGATAAGGAAAAAATGCTTAATAAAAGTAATTGTTTTTTCCTACTTATGAATTTAAATAATTAATTTAAAGTNTAAATAATCATGACTTAAAATTATTGCATTTTGAATTATCTGAGATATCTGTAAAGTATGTGAAATGCCATGTAACTGAGATACTTTATTAAGCAAATAGAATATGACTATGTATACAGAACACTATTTTCATTAAATAATAATATAAACTGCAGGTAAAAAGCACAGGTCAGGTGAGAACCTCACAGGTTGCCAGATATGTTTTATAAAAAGTAAAGTAGAATTCCTTAAAATGTAGCTCAGATTATTTTTAAAGTGGCCCAAAAAGTAATAAGATGCTTAAATGTAGTAGCCTAGAGCCCTACAAATATCTCAATCTGCTACTTGTAGCCCAATCTTGCAATCCTGAAAACCAGCCATATTTTATGAGATAAGAGAAAAAAGGGTGGACTATCCTTTCTCTTTTAAAGGTGACATCCAAAAATGAGTTACCTTAAAAGCAAAGCTATGTTAACCAGATTAGAGTTATTCTTAGTCTATTCTTACAGGATGGAGACACTTCTATCAAAACAAATCACTATGCATATCAGTTTGGACAGAATTTTCACTTCAAATTTCAATGTAGCTGTATTTCAAATTATCCAAGTTTGAATTAACGAGGATTTCCTTTAATTTGATTTATAAAGTGTACTATATTGCAATAAGATGTGTTATTACAGTTTTTGATTTATTTGTGAATGATGATTCTAATTATTTACATTAGAAACAAATAGCAGAAAGATTAGCAAGCTGGGAGAAATGCTCACTAGAGTACAGAAAAAAATTTGAAACCTGTTCTTCAGAAGTTTCAAAAGAACCAGAAAAGCATGAAAATGCAAATACAACTCAGTAAGTTGAAAAATTTTAATTTCTGTAACATATAGTAATGAAATTTAGATATATTAGAAATAAATCAAGTATTCAGTTAGTTATATATAACAAAATTAAATACATTAATATAAATACAAATATACCAAATTGTATAATAATTTGGATATAATTATATAATGAGTTTATTAATAATTAAAGGAATCAATGCTAGTTTTACCATTAGGCATCATAGGCAATTGCCTAGGACAACATAAAAAATATGGCATCTGCTTATTGCTACAAAATTAAAATAAACCAAGGGGTAACAAAATAATTTTTTTTCTTCCTAATGGCTGCTTACAATAAATCACTATCACTGTTGTTTATTTATCAAGATTACAAGATGATTTTCATTTATTTGATACCTATTCATATTAAATTAATACCTGCAGAGAATGTACCAAAATTTTGCCTACATGCAAACTGATTCTAAAACTGGCATTGAAAGGAATTAATTTTAAAAAATAATCATATTGGCATTTATTGACTAATTAATTGATTAAAAAAAGTAGAAAACAATTTATTGTAATGAGTGCCAATTTTAATATTTTGAAAAAAAACAAAAAATGTCATTTACAGATTCTTGATGTTGAACTGCTGATGTTTTAATAGGGCATTTGTATTAGACATGTAAGAAGAACAAAGCTATAAGAATCATATTTCAAAGAAATAAAAATAGACAAGATCCAAATAATGGAATAATGTTTTATTTACAGAGTATAGTTACAGCATTCTTTCATTAAGAGTAGTAAGGCATTTTTACAATTTCATGATTGTAAAAATGCAAGGATTATAGAGGCCTACCTGACACCATATGCCAGGTTTAATGTAGTAACAATATTATTTAATCAAAATCTCAGTATTGACTTATTTGACATTTACAACATTATTTGAGACTGGTTGGTTGGTTTGTTTGTTTCCTGGTACAGAAGCCATACAAACTACGCTGTACCATATTATTTGAGACAATGGCTCAGTTATTAACTCAATACAAAGTGAGATAGATATATTTTTAGTTTCATAATAATTCTAATATGAATTCTGATTGTTAATTGGGACAGTCAATCAGATGTCATAAAAATAGACCAAATATTCAAATTCAGCATTTTCAATTTTCAAATGTACAAGTACTGGTACATATTTTATGCTCGGTTATATGCTATTGAATAATTCTTTTATTTAAATTTTCAGTCTTGCTGACCAGATAGGATTCCTTGTATACGTGCAGACAAAAAGAATGAAGTTTAATTACCCAAAAGTAATCATTGACCACCTCATGGATGAGAGGATGGTCCCTAAAATGTTTTATTGCATTTGCTCGAATTATGTCAAAATGTATAAAGAACAAACAAACAACGATCATCATTGTATATTAGATTTAATATTTTAAAATGATGAATTTATATACAGAATTGAACTTGTTACAGATTGATAAATAATTTTATTTGTTTAAATTTATATATTACTATTTCAGAAATACTTCTGAATCACAAGAAGTAAACAATAATTCATTAAATACTCAATGGATTACGAAAGAGGTAAGAAATATATTTTAAAAATAAAATTAGTGAATAAAATAAAATATTTATTAATTTAGTAGAACAAGAGATTTGGTAATATTTTTAAAATAAAAATATCATTAAGTTTTATCAGTTAAATGTTTTCACTAAGTTCAGATCTCAATTTTTTACATTTATTCAACTTATCTATTGATTAGATAGTAAATTTCATGAAAAAAATGCCACATAGAAAAATTTCAAATACTGTAGTATAATTTACTTATTGTAATCACTTTGGGACTGCCCATACTGATGATAATAAGTGATTAATAACATTAAGCAAGATAAGTAAATAAGGCTATAATTATTGGAAATTTTGGCTTTATTAACTCTGATATCAAAAGGACATTTTTAATTAGAATTCTGTCAGATGGCAATTATGTTTAAAGTTAAATTTGAAGATAAAGTCTGTTTAGAAAGGTCGGCCATCAAAAGTTTGTATTCCAGAACATTAAAAGTGAATAAATGGTTTCTTTCTAAACAGACTTTATCTTCAAATTTAACTTTTATCAAAAGGACATGTTAAAACAAAATATCTATAACTTAAAGATTTATTAATTATAATTACTGTACTTGTTCTGTCAGAATTCCAGTAAGTTTAAACATTTTTCAAAGCACGTGTAATGGTTACAAGAAAAGACTGTCATTTACTACACATTATTTATGACAAAACTGCAAGTAAATATTATGAAATTCAGTATAAATTTTAAAAACTTGCTTTTTATTACTGGTACTTTTAATCCTGTGTACAAAATACAGTAGTAGTAGTAGAAATCATAAATTCATTAAATGACATACAGTAATCATGTTAGTGTCTCTGGTTATTTGGGTGCAGATGATGCTAAAATATTTATTGTAAATACAGTCTCCACTATTGCTGTGGCTATAAAATATAATATACGTAAGCTAGTACAAAATTTTTAAAAGCAGTTTGGAAGCAATTACTGATATTTAATAACGTCAAAATTCATTATGGTGTACTATTTACTGCACAACTCTTAAAATAAGTATAATTTTAATTTGAAATTGTAATGTTTAGAGAAATTACAATGAAATATATATAATTATAAATTACTATGTAAAGTAAATAAATGAAAATAATGCTTGCACAAATTATTTAATGTTCTCTACATATGACCATAGCTATCAAAATTCTTTTCAGAATTAAAAAGTAAAAATGTTTATATATAAAGCCAATGGCAACCAGCTTGAAGTTTTGTCTTTATCTTGTGTTTCTTAGTACTAAATGGTCAGTTTACTTAATCACACTATTTATTCTTATAAACAAATAGCTCATTAATAATTTCAACTGAAATTACCTTAAAATTTATTAAAATAAATATATGATTAGATGATCATTTTTCTTATATTTGTGACACAAATGTATCACCATTAGTTCCATTAATAATTTGTTAATTTGAGCTGATATGTCCAAGAGCTTTTACTAAATAATGTAAAATGTCCATCTCAAAAAAAATTTTTTTTGATGCAGTATTAGAAGTTCATATTTCACTTTCTCAAAAATGTTGTTTTAATTTTTTAAAAGGTGGAAAATTTTATGATTTCATCATTGCAAAATTAAATAAATATTGTAATTTTGCTTATGTTGTTTACAAGACTGTTTTTAATTAGATTGAATACAATTCTGGTGAAAGAAAAAGTTATATGCATTTGCTAATTAATAAATGATGATCAAATTATGTATAATTAACTGAATGTTTAATTATTATTTAATTCTTTTAAGGAAACTCAGCTATCAAAAGAAAAAGCAAAACAACCAGAAGAAGAATTATTAATTGAAAAAGAAAGGTAATTTCATTTTTTTATATTTAAAAATACCTAGATAATATTTTTAGGGAGATTAGAACAGATTTATTAATTGGATTTATTTACTAAAAACAAGGAACATATCTTTGTATTGTTTTATCATCATTTGGAATTAATCAAAACAAAATCTGTTCCTTTAAAGTAATCGTTAGGCACACATATTCAAAACTGATTTAAATATTAATCTATTTCATAAAATACAGGATACAAACTTTCAAAAAATAAGTAGCAAGTGGTCAAGGTAGTATAATAACTTATGTCATTACTGAGTTTTAAGTTAGAGAAATTTTTAAATACAAAACTGAAATGAAAATTTTTACATCAAATTGTTTGTTTTATTTATTTCATAATATTTCTAAAAACCTAGAGCAATTTGCATTATTGTTATATTGATATTTAGGAACTGCATAATTATAATTTACTCCTACATGATAATTTTTCAAATTCTAAATAATTATTTCAAATTGAACAAATTTAATCCAACTTCAACAACAGCTAGATAATGCCAACAATTTTTATGCTGAGTATATAATGATTAAAATGATTAACTAAAAGCACTAGTTAAGATTGATAAAACTGATAATGATTGTGTTATTAGCCAACTTTTGAAGTAGCAAGCAAAAAAAGAATGCATAAGAAGAGCCAATGATAGATCCAGAAATCTTTAGAAACAGTTGCAAGAAGGATGTAATATAATAATATACCTTTATAAAATTAAGGCTAAAAATAAAAATATGTGTTTGTAAATCAAATGTAAATTTTCACTCCAAAGTAACACTTTCATATTAATAACAATACTAGTTAGAAAATTCTTTGGAATTCTGTAATACTGCATCTGCAGGTGTATAGGAATGCTATTGGTAATTCAACTATCCAAACCACAGTTTAATTAATTAATTAATTGTGTTTATTTTGGTTGATTACATACTAGATGCATTTTCAACAGACTTAAATTTTTTCTGGCCCTTCATCAGTAACTAAAATTAAGGGCTAGGTATAAGTACAAAATTAATTAAACATAAAAATGATAATAAAACTGAACATAATAGTAATTTTTTTCTTTGTATTTAATCAACTGTCATCTTAAAACAAAAGCACACAAACATGATATGGAACATATTTTATTAATACATACAGCAAATGATATGGACAGTATATAGATTATGGATGTTTTCTGCTATTGTAATATAATTGGAATATAGATGGTATCCCAACAAGAAAAGAAACATTACTAATTGTTTATATGGAATAGTTTCAGCACTAAAGAAAGGAAAATCAGCAATAGATTCTGATCAGATAATAAAATTTGTCTCCAATAACTCATGGGTGGCATGTGCTACCCAATCCGGATATCATTTAAAGACAAAGAAAAAAAAACTTTGATGCTAATTAAGTTTTTAAAAATCAAAAATTAACTGCTAAAGAATGGCAATATATTTTCTTATACATTTAATTTTTCATATATGAGGGCCAAAGAAATAATATAATATTAAAATAATAAAGTAATAATCTCTAGAAGGGAATTTAACTGTGCCATGTGTTCCCCTAAATTTCAATTCCTTGAAGCTAACAATAACCAAATTCTGATTAATATAAGTGAAGTCTTTATAATTGGGCTGCAATTTGAAAAAATTGTAGACCTATAAATTCCCACTGTCATCCATCTGTCTGCTTTCCTTAATCTCGAGAATGAAGTTAGATAGATAAAAGATGAGACCAGATACGGAAAGCATAGAGGGCAGAAGGCCCTGATTAACTACTGTGTATAGGAACTTCCAGTTTGGACCATAAGTCATGTTATTTCAATTCAAAAACTTTCTCCTGAAAGGAATTAAATAGATGACCAGCACGACACTATTGCTAGCAGGAAAGTATGATGAACTGTACATTTGAAGTGGAGATATAGAGATATATTTTAAATTAAATAAATTAATATGATTAAAAATTGTAGTCTGGCATTGTGACAATGTCACAATAAATAATTGCTTGTTTATTATAACATTATTAAAATTAGTAAATCCCAAAAGACGCATTAACCAACTGATAACATTATTACTGATTACAATAAGTGGAGTCCACTGTATGTAGTTTATATATATTCAAAAAATTATTGTCAAATCCAAACAATCAGTCACAACAGTTACTGCCAAATATAATAATTAGCAATTAAATGTTATGTGTAATTGTGCATATGTATGATTAACATACATTATGTAACAATAACTCATAAATTTTTTCACACTAATCACAATACAATTCACTCCATTAGCATTCAAAAAGGGAAAACAGAATTAATTTTTTAAGGAGCTATTCAATTTGAGATGATCATTCTAATTTCAGTTTCATAAAGACATAATTAATAAATTAATAATAAATTAAATAAATAAATATTAATAGCAAAAGAAAAATTAGTCCTACACATTCTTTTTGTATGATTTTTCATGGCTTTGGACATGCGTGTTTCTGTGATTCTTTGTGTTGTTAAAGTATTATAATTAATTAAATATCATCAATGTTAATAACCCAATTAATATAGCAAGTGAGCATAAAAACAAGTTAGCTACTGATTGCAATACAGTGTGTTTGTACTTAAATGGTATTTTATAGGTTTAAAAGTGGCTTTAGGAATTGTAACTCATTATTACCATTATTTTTATATTGGACTTTTGATGATCTAGGAATGAAACTCATTTGTAACTGTGAACTACATGTGCAAGTTAAAGTTAATTTACATTCTGGATACATAATGCAAGGCATTTTGGTACTAGTCTTTTCATTTAAAAGATTATTTTTGCTATAACAATCTTTAGTATCCTGTGAAACAATGTGTATAATAGATTTGTACTTAATGATAAAATGAAACCTATTTTTACAGATTTTAACACAGGCACACACACATTTACAATATATTATAATAATGTTTTTCAAATCATTAAGTTCATTTTAATTCTGATATGAAAGATATTGAAGTGGAATGCAGATTGCCAGTAAAAACATTTTCTTTCAAATTTACAATTTTTATATCCTCATATAACATTCTCCAAAATAAATTGCATTACTTCAAATTTAAATATACACAAAGTTTGGTACAAACATTTTCAAAGCAATTTAAATTTGTCAAAATTAAATGTGATTGATAAACATTGCTTCACATAATCTAATAATCTAATTGAAAAATGTGGATAAAAATTGCAAGGTCTAAAAATTTTTAATGAAACATTTTTCTAAATTTTGGGTCAGTTAAGGGTTTTAATATGAATTTGCATCAATGATATACAACTTAAGCTTGTTTGGAATTGTATTAGGTTAAATTTATTTTAAACAGGGCAGTATTATAGCTAAAATATATTAATGTAGATCAGGGGTTCCCACATTTTTCATATATCAATCCCTTTTAAGAAAATTTTTTTCCATCTTACCCCTTCAATGTTATATACTACATATATTACACATTGTTATATTACATATCATTATATATGCCATAGCCTTTTATAATTTTAAAAAGTCATCATCTTACATTTATTTAAGAGCAAAAAATATATATAAAATCTATATAATGATATAAATGAGAATGTTTAATTGTTTGTTTGCTATGAATTTCTAGGCCTTTGACCAATTGCTCTGAAACTCGATAGTTACGTTAACACACTTCTACTTACATAATGTCGTACATACCAGCCCAAAATATTTCTTTAATTTCTAAATATCAATTAATTTCTGCTTATATCCGATTTCCTGCCTTCATATGTAGCGCCACCTATACGCATTTTTAGTATAAAATAAAAAATAGTAATAATTTAAAAAAATAAAAAACTAAATACAGTTCATTCAAAAAGGGATATAATGAAAAAAAAAAACCAATAGTTTTTGATATTTTTAAATAAATTCTTTATAGTTTTATCGACGCCGTTGGGTAATTCCGATATAGACATCAATTAAATATTTTATGCCAATCCAACAATATGAAATTATGTTAAACTCGAATACATTAATTTAAATATATTTACGAATATTTGGGTAGACCTATTATAAAAATATTTTTATCAAACTTAAGAGAACCAGCCATGCCATGTGCGCGTCTGCTTTGTCGCATTTCAGTGTCAAACTGGAGAATATTTTTAATTAAATTAATTAATTAATTAATGATGTGAAATATAAAACTAAAAAGAGAGCATACATGATAAAATATTTTAATTATATATATGTTTTACATAATAAGTTAGATAATACTAACGATATTTCGTTAAAAACTTCAAAATAGATTAGCGATTAAAGTTATTTCGCATTTTATTTTATGGATCTAAATTTAAATATTCAATAGATACTATTATTTATTCAATTTCTGTAGATATTTTTTGTCTTGTTTGTAAAATTTGTAATATATAATTTCATACAAAGTACAGTTTATATTAAAAAGATATATTTTTAAGGTTTTCTTTCAGGATCCTTTAGGGATTATTAAAAGAAATTTTAGAGAATTTTTTTAATTAGTACTTTAAATATGTGGCTATTAGATTTACCTCAAAACTTAGATGTAAGACAATAGTTTACATTTATTTTTTATTTTTCGGGATTTGATAGAAATTTTATTAAAAATGGAAATTCTTAAAGTCGAGTTGGCAACACTTAGGCCCTATTTCAAACAATAAGTT